>NW_019154165.1:2225867-2238486 GCF_002288905.1 Enhydra lutris kenyoni | reverse complement strand
TGCCTCTCTGCCTACTTGTGATCTCTGTCTGTCAAATAAATAAATAAAATCTTTAAAAAAAAAAAAGGTACAAACGGACATCGCTGGCATCTAGGAACACACACTTGGGTCATAAAGCTGTAATAAACTTCAGCAGGAAGTTACTACTAGGGACACACACTTGGGTCATAAAGCTGTAATAAACTTCAGCAGGAAGTTACTACTATAAAAGTTGGTGCAGGGGTGCCTGGGTGACTCAGTGGGTTAAAGCCTCTGCCTTCAGCTCCTCAGGTCATGGTCCCAGGGTACTGGGATCGAGCCCCATGTTGGGCTCTCTGCTTAGCGGGGAGCCTGCTTCCCCCTCTCTCTCTGCCTGCCTCTCTGCCTGCTTGTGATCTTCTCAAATAAATAAATAAAATCTTTTTTAAAAAAACTTAAAAAATTATATTCTGTATATTTTTGTGTGGTTTCCAGTATCTTTTATTTTACAATAAGAATTGTTTTTGTTTGTTTGCTTGTTTGTTTGTTTTGGAACACAAAGCTTGTAAGCTGTGAGAAGGGATCAGATCCCCATGTGTTTCATTTTTTATCATAGTAATGAGACTCTTTCTCATGGGCAAACTCAGGGTAGCCAGGAAATGCTCCTTTATGTCACAACGGGAAAACAAAATTAATGCAAACGAGGGGGGTGGCAGTTGGTTTAATTTCTTTTGGGGTGTATGCTGCACAGCAAGTGCCATTTGGACTTCAGACCCTGTTCCAAACAAAGTGTCAAAGAGCACAGATACTCTTTTCTAGTAGGTTCAACTGCCCGGTGATTTACAGTTTGACACACACACATACACACAAATGCACACATGCTCAGAAAATACAGCTGTAATAAAGGAACTGGATGGAGGAGGAAAGTCACCCTCAGTCCCTCCTTCCTGACATACCACAAATCGTTAAATCATTGAATATTTTTTACTTGAGTCTTTTTGGCTTGCTGGGGTTCTGTTGGGCCATTGGTTTGTTTTGTCGTGTGTGTATGTGGGGGGCAGGAGGGGGCAGCGCTATTTGGCCTTTTTTGGCAAGAGATCGTTCCCAAAATAGAATTCATTCTGCGAATTCAACTTTTATGTTTTGGCCTTCTTGTGAAGATCACTCAGAGCATCGTTTCTTAACTATTATTTAACAGGTCATGTATTAAATAATCTAAGTATTCTTCACGACTCCGCTGGCCCCAGAGTAGGCGGGCAGCTGCCTTCCTTGTTCTCATTTTATGCTGCTGCGTTCAGAGTGGAGCCGAGGCCCCTGACGTTTCCTCAGTTTCTCACCCCTGCTTTCTTGTTTTTTCCACTGCAGCAGAGCTCGAAAGAAGTACTCAGCAACAGGAAGATCAGGAACAAAAGGAGGAGGATGAGGAGGATGAACAAGCTCTCCACAGAGCTCGGGAGTGGGATGACTGGAAGGACACCCATCCTAGGGGCTATGGCAACCGACAGAACATGGGTTAGCCCTCCCACAACAAGACCAAGATGGGACTCCAGGGGTCACATCTTCCCCTCCCCGGGCTCCTGCTTCAGCTGTGTACAACAAAGGCAAAATAAAGTGTCAAACAATTAAGTGTGTATCTGTACCCTAGGTGATGAGCCAGCAATCTTGTTTCAGCATTCTCCTCCTCATCATGGTGTATTCAGTTTCTGAAGTGGAAAGAAAAAGGTACTGCAAAGTGGCTCTGTATAATCAATAGCTGTATGAATTCCATTAAAAATAGTAATAATAAAAGTTCCCTATGTTACATGAGCCTGTGCAGAAATTTGGGTATCAGGTGTTTTTTTTTTTTGGAGGGGGGGTCAGCTGTGGCCCTCTGGAGCTTATGGAGAGAGCCTGAGCATCTCCCTTTGGTGTGGGCAGTGAATTTTCCAGCATCAGAGCTGCCCAGAGGAGCCGGCGC
The DNA here is from genome assembly GCF_002288905.1 of Enhydra lutris kenyoni. Taxonomy (NCBI): domain Eukaryota; kingdom Metazoa; phylum Chordata; class Mammalia; order Carnivora; family Mustelidae; genus Enhydra; species Enhydra lutris. Next base: position 2,236,571 of record NW_019154165.1, on the reverse strand, counting down.
TTGCTTCCTCCTTCCTGCCTTAGGAATGAGTACAAGGACCCAACACTCTGCTTTATAACATGTGTGAAAGCCAGAACTTCCCCTGCCACACAGCACTTTTTTCAGGAATTCGAGCCGTAAATGAATGAACCACAACACGAACAGAAGTCCTCTCTAACTAGAGGGCTTCAGCCGGGAGAAAGGAGAGAAATGGATAACATTGTCCTTGTGTGTGCAGCGGGGGCCGGGACCTTGACTGTTGCTGAACTATTGGCCATAACCCTTAGGGTGAAGAGCAGCTCCGGCTGTAGCCCAGCTCCCAGGTGGGCTGTCAGAGGACCATCCTGGCCCTGCTTGCCCGTACCGTGCCTATACCCAACACAGTCTACGGTGGGAGATGGGACATGGTGGTTTGCTGGTTGATAAGGGGCTTGCAGCCGCGCCCGTAACTGGGTGTGGAGAGAGGAGGAGGGCACAGTGGACATGGAAGAGTACCTACTTCCTGTGGTACAAGTCCTCAGCTCTTGGGTTGATACGCTAAAAAAGCAGCCATGTGTTGAAATGTGATCTGTGTAGAAAACGTGCTTTTGTTCCATGTGGCTTAGGCACATTTAGGTTTTGGTTATTGTTTTATGATTTTATTCAAGAGAGAGCGCCCAAGCAGGGGGGAGGGGCAGTGGGAGAGGGACAAGCAGACTCCCTGTTGCAGGGCTTGATCCCAGGACCCCAAGATATGACCTGAGCCAAAGGCAGATGCCCAACCAGCTGAGCCACCCAGGTGCCCCTTAGATTTTAAGAGGAAGATGACTCAGCCTTCCTATTCTGGCCTCTGCAGTCTAGCTTAGGTTTGAACAGGAGACTCAAGTCCCTCTTGTTTAGGGGGTGGTAGAGTGGAGGGCTGTCAGGCGATGAGTAAGAGGAGGTCGAGTTTAGTGAGAGAGGACATAAGACCACCAGTCCTCTATTCGTAGTACACTGTTTAATAAGGGACTCCCCTTACCCTCGAAACATAAAGCTCCCGAAACTGTTAGAGCACAGATCAAGTTCCCCCAAGGATTTGGGAAGCAAACGTTCATTTTTAGCTCTCTTCCAATTACTGCCAGGTTTCCTGTAGGGATGGCCTATTTCCTGCCCTTGATACTCCATCCTGAGTTCATTCTCAAAATGGGCCAGGTTGGGGTTGCCCCTTTGGTCCGAATCTATTTACAGATGGGCCTTCCAGAAAATCCAGCTCCATAAAGCCCCCTCACACATTCTGATACCTAAGAGGTAATCCAGAGGAGGTGGGTTTGAATCCTGGCTTCTACAAATTGCAAGCTGTGTGACCTTGGGCGGTAGGATTTCTCGGACCTGCTCCTCGAGGAAGGGCAATGAAAGGGACAGGTGCAATGACCCTGCAAAAACAGGCAGCACCGTCCCCACTTCACAGAAAACAGGCCCCGGGAAGCTGATTTCCTCAAGTTCACACTAGTAAGCTGGGCTTTGGTCCATTTTCCATTCGCTTCCCTGCGTGCTCTTGTGTGTCTCAAAGCTGCTGAAGAGGGAGGGAGCAGCTTTAAAACTCCCAAACCGAACCACCACTTATACATCATCGGGGCTCTAGAAATTCCTTCTTGGCTGACTCACCACAGAAAAGGTTATGCCAGCTCCCCCGCCATCTCCCCCTTCGGCTGGGGGATAGGAAGACAGAGGCGGTGAGCAAGCCCATCTTCCTCCATTTTCCTCCAAGGCACAGTCAGCCCGAAAAAAGAACCACCTTCTCTACTCCCACCGCGGCTGGGTCTCTCTGGGTCCTAGAGAGAGCTGGGTTTGGCGGACTCCCGGAGGTGAGTGCCCCAGATCATAATATTGCTTCTTAGTCTACCGAACACTTTTCTTCACAAATGCTGCTTATTTCATCCTAACCACCTGTCACACCGGAGATGAGATCTTATCACTTTACGAAGAAGGAAGCGGGCTCGGGGAGGGGGAAAAAGTGGCTCAGCCACACAGCTTGTAAGCCAAGGGGTCAAACCCATCAGTGTCGCCAAAAACGTTTGCCCTCAATAGCGCTTCCGTGGAGGCCACATCGAGTCTCAGAAGGTGAATGCTGAGCACTGTCTTTTCAGGCCCGATCTGCCCCGGTCTGTCCCTTCCACTCCTGTTCCTCCGGAGGTCCTTGTGAGAAAGACAGGGGCAGGGGACTCAATGAGCCGATCGCAAGCCCAAGAGGTTGGTGTCAAGAGTCCTGAGCCCGGCTCTGGAGCAGAGTGACCCCAGGCCAACCTGGTCACCCAGGTCACTCCTCTCCTTTCAAACAACCCGCACAGGGGGAGACTTTTGGAACTAAATCCACCTCTCTGTATGCACCCCGCCCCAGCTCCACAGTCTTCCCCTGCTTCCTCCAAACCTCCAGCTTCCCTCTCACACACAAGACACACAGCCACCCAACTCTGTGGGATGCTCTAGGGCAAGATGGTATTTGTTCCCATTGTTCTCCGCGCCCAAACAGCTCCCCGACGCCTGCTGACGCCTGCGCATCGTTTCCTCACTGTTTGTTTTTAAAGCATTCGTGGAAAGCGCGGCTTAACCTGGCACAGCTCACTCGTATGCCATGACCAGGAGATGTGGGTTCTAATCTTATCTCTGTCATTCCCTTTGCCCCTTCCTGACGCAGGCAGCCTCTGCCCTACTTACCTCACAGGCCTAAGGGGGGCGCAGATGAAACCAAATGTGTGAACAGGCTTTGAATGGTTATAAAACATGGCACAAGAGTGAGCAATAAGAACCCCAGGCTGCTGGTAAGGGAGGTGGGGACAGAGGAGGGGAAGTGTTTTTTGTGTTGTTTTTTTTTTTTTAATCCAGCGTTTCACAATTGTCTTCTAACCCTTGCCTCTCTAATGGTTTCTCAATCTATTGTCCATATATCACCACCGGCAAGAAGGTTTGTGAAATGCTTTTCTTTATGTGCTGAAATGGCCAGCAAAGGGGGAGAATGGTTATGCACAGTGGAAATGGAGAACCGGTTTTCACAGTTATCTGCTCGCAGGGCGCCTTTTGCCAAATGTACGTGATAGGATGGTGAGCAAAGTCTTAGATTTCAGCTCCTTGTCCCAACCGGCAACAAATCCCTGGAAGAGAGTCCAACTCCGCAATCCCTGAGGCTAGCCTGTTCCTATGTGGCATCGCGAATAGAAATAATGGCGGCTATGCTATGTACGAGAAGATGTACATTCTTTCTAATGCTCACAGCTACAGCCCAAAGAAGATATTATGAACACCCCGATTTAGAAATGAGGAAATTGAGGCTCAAAGAAGTGATTTCCCAAAGATCACTCAGCCTTCAGTGGTACATCTAGGCCTGGGTTCCAGGTCAATGGGACTCCAAAGGCCACACACCCTCCAGTTCACCGAAACGCCTCCCTGGGAAGCACAAAGCAAGCACAAAGCACGGGAGACCTAGGAAGGTGGGCAGCAACACCTTGGTGGCATGCTGCTCTGGGAATAACCTCCCCCCCCCTTCTTTTAAGTTGTTGTTGTTGTTGTTTTAACAGAGCATTTCTCTTTTTAAAGATTTTATTTATTTATTTATTTATTTGAGACACACACACACACACACACACACACACAGAGCACAAGTAGGCAGAGGGGCAGAGAAGCAGGCTCCCCGCTATGCAGGGAGCCTGACGTGGGACTCGATCACAGGACCCTGGGATCACAACCTGTACCGAAGACAGACACTTAACCCACTGAGCCACGCAGGTGTACCATCAACCCCTCTCTAAGTTTTGGGCAACAATTCCATCAGTTTTGCCCAACAGGCCCTCATGGGGCACATCAAAGACCTACTCTCTAGGGGGAAACCCCCACTCAGAAACCTCCTCTTCCCGAGGCCCCCACATCCCTCAACCTGCACATGGCAACACTTCTGCTCCCAATGCCAGGCCCACCTGCTGTCCCCTTCCAGTCCTAGCTGATCATTAATCTGTTTTTTTTTCCTTTTTTCAGTTTAAAGATTTATTTATTTGAGAGGGGGCGAGAGGCAGAAGGAGAAGGAGAGAGCATCTCCAGTGGGCTCCAGGTTCAGCATGGAGCCCAACACGGGGCTTGATCTCAAGACCCCAAGATCATGACCTGATATGATATCAAGAGTTGGACGCTTCACTGACTGAGGCACCCAGGCGCCCCAGATCTTTAATCTTCTAAACCTCCAGGCGCCCCAGATCTTTAATCTTCTAAACCTCTACCCCAGCCTCTTGCTTGGGGACCCCTACATATTTTTAAGCCAGTCGAAGCCCCCGTAGTTCCAAGACCTTCCTAGACAACTAAAACCAGACCCAGACCTTGAACACAGGAGGTTTGGAGGCCAAGTGCTGGGAGGAATGTTTTCTGCCTGGGCTCTGAGCCCTTTGCACACTGAGCAGCCAATGCCACCTCCACTATCCCGGTACCCTTGGCCCTGGCTCAGAGACATTGAGAGATTTTCAGAATGAGCTCTCACCAGCTTTATGTAACCTGTCTTCTCCTTACCTGTCCGCCTCCTCCCTGGATGAGCTCCACCCACCTCCCTGCTTCCCCAGTGGCTAGCGCTGGTCCTTGACCTTTCTGCTCAGCTCCCAGACCTAGACCCTACCATCCACTACACAGCTCCTCTTGAGGAGCGAACATAACTCAAATTCAACAGCCTTGAAATGAACTCATCGCACTCCCCATCCCTCTCACTCCCTCAGAGCTGCTTAGGTCCCCAGAGACCGCTTAGTGCTTATCCAGAGAAGCTCCACATTGTTTCTGGCTCTTTCCTCTTGACAAAGCAAGCATTCAGTGTTTGTGGAATGAATTACTGAGTGAATGAGTCCCATCATGAATCACACTCCTTCATCAAGCAGATTCACAACAATCCAGCCTCTCCCTTTTCATATTCAAACAGCTTTACATAAAAGACAGAATCTCTTCACCTTAAAGCAGCAATCAATTCTCTCTCAGGCATCCTTTCATCCTGTCACTGAAGAGATCACATTTTTACCAAGGGCATTCAATGGAGAGGTCTGCTTTTACAGCGTAGCATATCTTATACTGCAGAGTCTGCCTTACAATAATTTTAATGACATTTTAAAAAGATTTCATGTATTTATTTGAGAGAGAGTGAGCGGTGGGGTGGGGTGGGTGTACGGCTGGGGGCGGAGAGGGGCCAAGAGGGAGAGAGAGAATCTCCCATCAGCTGGGCACTGAGCAAGGGGCCTGGGGTCTGGATCCCAGGATCCCGAAGACCACAACCCGGGCCCCAGCCAAAACCAAGAGTCAGATGCTCGCTTACCCAACTGCGCCACCCAAGCGCCCCTAATTTTAATGACCTTCAATGGCGGCAGATTTTTCTATACTGTTGCTATATAAGAGCTTACTTCGCTCCAGATTGTGAACATTCGTATCGGTTCCAGGTTTTCCCTGTTTGTTCCTGTATGCATTTAACAAAGCAAATTACCTTATTTTCTGTGTGCACATGAAAGATCCCTAGAAGGAGAAAATTGTGGGGGTGCTTAGAGGCCTGGAGTGGGAAGGAGAGTTTTCACTGAATTCCTTATAGTCCGTTTTGAATTTTAAATCACATGAATATACTGACTATTCAAAATAAATATACCAAAAGCTTACCAAGCCTTGCAGTAGAAAAGGAGTGTAGGGGCGCCTGGGTGGCTCAGTTGGTTAAGTGTCTGTCTTCTGGTCATGATTTCAGGGTCCCAGAACCGAACTCCGCGTTGGGCTCCCTGCTCAGTGGGGAGTCATTTGGCTTCTCCCTCTTGCTTTCTCCCTCACCTTCAAATAAATAAAATCTTTAAAAAAAAAAAAAAAAGAAAAGAAAAGAAAAGAAAGAAACTGGGTGCTGAGGTGGTGTCTACCATTCCGAAGTCACTCCTGATATGCGCCCTCCCCAAAGTAGGCATCATGTACCTTAGGAACCGAGAGGGGAGAGCTGGGTAGAGAGATCGAGGGTAAAAATTAGGCAGGCCGGTCAGAGATAACCGGGGGCCAAGGCCCAGAAGAAGAAGGGGCACTTCCTATTAGGGGAAGGAGGCTGCGTCTACTGGGATATAAAGTAATGGGAAATGGGACTCTCAAAGAAGGCAGAAACCAGTGTAGAAAGGGCTCTGGAAGCCAGGCTCTGGGGTTCGAACTCGCTCCCAGGAACCACAGGAGACTTCAGAGGGTTTGAAACAGGGCAGATGCAAAGAGTTGTGTTTGACGGCAATCTGCTAGCAGCAGCGTGGAGACCAGAAAGGAAGGGGGATGTGCGAGGAACAGCTTGCTGAAGTCTAGGAGACAGTGGCAGTCACCTGAAGGAGGGGACCAACCGTCCCTGTTTTAGCATTGAATAGCCCACGTCCTATCAAGCAGCTCCTGGGGGTCAGACACTGACTGCCCAGGGGGCTTGGCGAACACTACCACTAATCCTTGCAGTGAGTAAATAGGATTAGTCCCTTTTTCCAGATGAGGAAACCGAAACTCACAGAAGTATCTTGTCCAAGGTCACGAAGCTACTAGCCACCCCCTCTGTCTTCTTTGTAATTCTCTGATGGCCCTGATCCCTGTGTTGATGCTGTGTGCACTTCTTTCTCTCTCCGCCTGCACCCCGCCCCATCACAGACACACACAAACACGCACACCCACAGACACACACACACACACACACACACACACACACACACACAGTTGTCAACCTTTAGAACAATACCAGGCTTATAGCAGGACATCAATAAAAAATGTGGTGACTGGGGCACCTGGGTGGCTCAGAGGGTTAAGCCTCTGCCTTCGGCTCAGGTCATGATCTCAGGGTCTTGGGATCGAGCCCCACATTGGGCTCTCTGCTCAGCAGGGAGCCTGCTTCCTCCTCTCTGCCTGCCTCTCTGCCTACCTGTGATCTCTGTCTGTCAAATAAATAAATAAAATCTTTAAAAAAATGTGGTGACTGAAGGACGATGTATGTACCTTCTGTGTTATCTCATCTGGTGCCTGGCATTAAGTGAGTTCTCCATAAATACTTTCAATTGAACTGAAATCGCAATACCTAGCCCAATAAGAGTACGGCAGAAGGAGAAAGATCAGAAAATGATGCATGATGGCACAACCTCCGCTATCCAAACCTTTCTGGAAGCGAGTCTTTCTGAGGGCTGAGTGGGGGGCTTCACGTCCAGGAAGAAGAATCCCGGGGCTGCATCCGTCTCTGGGCTTCCCTCACTTCCACCCTCTCTTCTGAGTTTCCCGGTCCCCTCGATCTTCTTTGCCTTCCATTTTTCTCCTTTCCTTTGTTCTTCTGTTGCCCCTTAGAAACTCCTTAGCTTGCCGGCCTATCCCAGCTCCCCACTCGTTTTGGTTTGATAAACTAGTGGCAGTCTTTCCTGGAAAGCCCATTGTGCCGTTTGTGCCTGGTCCATCTCCCCTCACCGCGGCATCCCCCTTCCAGAAAGCCCTCCCTGATCTCCTCGGGCTGGTGGGGGCTCCTCTCTTCTGTGCACCTCACAGGACCTCACAGGTATAAGTGATTACATCTACCTCACACCCTGGACTGTGAGTTTCTTGATGGTTAGAGTCCCATCAGCCTGAAATGTTTTATGAAAGAAATTGGCAGACCTTTGTGCCTCTCGGCCACCTTTCTCTTAGTACCGCTTCCTCTAAGAAAGCTAGGCGTTTGCTGGTTGGCTGGAGAAATGGTAACTGGGAAATCCTGAGTGCTGCCTGTTCAGAGTTTGCCTGCTGACCTACTTCGCTTCTTCCTGCCTTTTCTACATTCTCTGGTATCTCTATGACACTTGTTCACGTGGCTGCAGAAAACGCCAACTTGGAAGCACGCTCTCCTCTTTGCGGGGAAGAGGGTGGCCAGTCAGGGGTTCAGCCCAGCCTTGCCTGTCTATTTTGCTTGAGGAACCAAGAGACCAGATCGCCTCCATTTGGTCCACAAGCATTTATTTCAGTATTTACTCTGTACCTGAGGCTCTGAGCTGGACATCAAGGAGACAGAAATGGAAACTGGTCTTTCCTTACCCTGCCACTGGTGCCTGTGTGACCTTGAGTCCTTTCTAGGCCTCTGCCATTTACCCATCTGAAAGTGAAGGAGGGTAGAGAGCTGATCTATCAGGGGACTTGGAGCTCTCAACATTATGGATCTTGTCCATGCTGGAGACTCCAACCCTCCACATCTGTATTTCCCCCAAAAGACCTAGACCTGTCTCACCTCTCTCCCTCCTCTCGTGAAAATGCTGAGCAGACGTGCTCCAATACATCTCACCTTGTATGTGGCCAAGTAGCCCCAATAAGCAGCTTGAGAACCCCAGGTAGCTAGGGGAAGAAAAGCAAGAGGAAGTGGACAAATGGGGTGACACGTTAGGTGGCCCATCTGGGGTCATTGGGGAATGAAAGCACACCCCTGCTGCATACCAAGAAAGTTCCCTAATTAATTCAGAAACATCTTAATCTTTTTTGAGATTTTATTTATTTATTTGTCAGAAGCAGAGAGAGTGAGCACAAGCAGTGGGACCGGCAGGCAGTGGGAAGAACAGGTTCTGTGCTGAGCAAGGTGCTCAATTCGGGGCTCCATCCCAGGACCTGGGATCATGACCTGAGCCGAAGGCAGACCCAGAACCAACTGAGCCACCCAGGTGTCCCAACTCTGAAACATCTTATTAGTCAGTCTAATCAGGGAGCTCTGAACCACAGTGGGGTTTAGGGAGGAAGACAGAACTCTGCTAATCTCCCTGGAAAAGGCTAAGGAATCAATATCTCCTTGCATTTGCAGGATACTTGATACCACTTTTATATTTGATTTTCCTGGCAACATGTTTGATTACATTCAAAAGATTTTTTTGAGCCCTTCTGTATTCAAGGCCTTAATGCTGAGAATACTGACCTTTTACTTTAAGACACTTATCACACATTCAAACGCATAGACATTTCTTTTTTCTTTTAAAGATTTTATTTATTTGGGGCACCTGGGTGGCTCAGTGGGTTAAAGCCTCTGCCTTTGGCTCAGGTCATGATCCCAGGGTCCTGGGATCGAGCCCCAAATCGGGCTCTCTGCTCGGCAGGGAGCCTGCTTCCTCCTCTCTCTGACTGCCTCTCTGCCTACTTGTAATCTCTGTTTAAAATAAATAAATAAAATCTTTTTAAAAAAAAGATTTTATTTATCTGACAGAGAGAGAGCATGAGAGAGAGAGAGCAAGAGAGGGAACACAAGCAGGGGGATTGGGAGAGGGAGAGAGAGAAGCAGGCTTTCCGCTGAGCAGGGAGCCCAATGCAGGGCTCCATCCTGGGATTCCGGGATTATGACCTGAGCCAAAGGCAGATGCTTAACGACTGAGCCACCCAGGCACCCCGTGCATAGACATTTCTGTGATTTTCTTTTGCTTCATGTCTGTCTCCTCCACTGGACTGTAAGTTCAATAAAGGCAGAAATCCTGTCCATCTTCTTCCCCGCCAAATCTTCAGCACCTATAGCAGTGCCTGGCAAACAGTAGTCACTCAATAGGTAGTTACAGAAAAAAAAATAATAAATCCAGAGGGCTGGGGCCTGGGGACAGTCTTTAATTTTGTAAAGGCGGTGTGTAGAAGCAAGACTCTTAGCCTCAAACATATGGTCAATAGACATTAATGGAACTAAACGAATCGTAACAGGAAACACACAGTGCCTACTGTATGCCAGGAACTATGCTAAGCACTTTACATTCATTTGATCATCTAATCCTTGTAAAAGCCCTGTGAAATAGGTACTATTATTATCCCTGTTTTACAGATAGGGAAACTGAGGCACAGAAGTTCACCAACTTGTAAGCAGCAGAGCTGAGATCTGAACCTCGGCTATCCGGCTCTCCAATCCATGCCCCTCACCACTACACTGCCTTCCAACAATGAATGCTCGAACTAAGATCTAGAGAGATGGAACAAATTGCAAAGATGTCACGGGAATAACATGCTGGAGGCAGGCCGGAACCCAGGTCTGCTCTCTATGTAATGCTTCTCCCTGTCTATCATAGGGTATCGGGCTGCTGATACAGAGCCCTTGGGAAGAGAGGCACCAGGACGGATCTGAGAAGTCTAGATATCCGTGCAGAAAAAGGCCCAGCTTGGCCACGTAGGTCTCCGCAGAAGATGGGAGGAGCCAAAAAACAGAAACAAGTATCATCACCAGGCCTCCTTTCTTAAGCAGGGAAGTAGGTCGCTTTTTGGGGGTCCTCTTCAAGGTCTAAACCATTTTCTCTTCCTTCACTCATTTATCAGGGATTCCCCCACACACAGCCAGAAGCACCCCAGGATCATATCTGCCTCATTGCAATGGAGCACGCATGAAGAAATGCTATATATTAGAGGGATATTAGAGAGATTAGATGGGGTGATCTGAAACCTGGTGTGTGTAGGAAGCTTGGGTGGAGCCAGGGCTAAACAACAGGGAAGAATGGAGTAAAGGTTAGGTCAGGCCTAAAATCTTCAACAGCTGAAGGGACTCAGTGGTAAGAGACTAGAGCAAAGAACCTATAGAGGTGCTGGCTTTCTGTTTGGGCTTCTTGCTACAACTGAAGAGCACCACTGCCATGGCCTTCCTCTCCAGACTAGATCTTCAGGAATGCCTCCAAACCCTGTCTGTTGTGCAGTGGCTCCCAGTCTACGTGTTTTTAGGTGAGTGAATCCCAGGGGCCGGAGAGCATATGAGAACAGGCCAAGAAAGAGTCCAGGAACACTCCCCCGCCACCCACCCACCCCACCCCC
>NW_019154165.1:2083281-2225767 GCF_002288905.1 Enhydra lutris kenyoni | reverse complement strand
CCCCCCCCCACCCCCGGTAATAAGGAAGGTTCCAAAGAGATTGTTTGGTTGGTCCCCGCCCTCTGGGAAAGACTGCGCCTCCCCACCCAGAGAGAGCTCTCCTGCTAAGTTCATGAAATTTCTCTTTCCAACAGAGGGGCAAGAAGGCCATGAGTGAGGCTACTGTTGTTCTCGTTTAAAGATCACAGCGGCCTTCTTGGGACTGCCCCCTCTTTTTTAAAATTTCAAGTCTTTATTTAAATTCCAGCGAGGTAGCTCATAGTGTAATATCAGTTTCAGGAGTAGAATTGAGTGATCCGTCACTTACGTACGACACCCAGTGCTCACCCCAGCCAGTGCCCTTCATAATACCCATCCCCCATTTAACCCAGCCCCCTGCCCACCCCCTCTGAACTAGCTGGAAAGAGTCATATTCGGGGACGGGAGCAGAGGTGGTGGCGGCTTGCAGAGCTGTTGTTACTAGGTAGGGAGGAGGTGACTTTCCAGTATAAAACTATGGTGACAGAATTCTGGAAAGTCTCGGAGCTGCCTGAGCGACTCATACGACAAAATTTTAATAAAGCGCCTGTTGTGCCGTGGACTCAAGGCATGGCAATTAACAGTGCCTGGCAAATGGGTTGAGAGCTCTCAGCTTTTCCCAGCCAGAAACTAGGACCTCGTGGGCAGTCAGTTACAAGGACCAAGCTTGGACACTGGATGGGGAAAAATGTCATTCTGAAGGCAGCCAGTGCCAAACTATGGGAGGCTATCCGATCCCTTAGAGCAGATGGTCTTAACCAAAGGCCTATAGACCTAGAACCTGAGGTTGGGAGGGAGGGGGCGATTTTGAATTTGGATAGAAAAAAATTACCTTTATTTTCACTGACCTCAAGCTGAAATAATGAACGTAGGCAACAAAACACAAAAACATCATCAGTACCAGTGAATTTTTCAGTGATAGACATCACAGGTTTGCTTATCACATGCCAGTTGCTGCAAGGATCTTGAAATTTCTTTTATGTTCATGACTACCTCAAAATTCCAGTAGTTATTGGAACCACCATTAGGTCTGGTTATTTAATGCATGAACCAAGAAGCCCAGGTTACTAGATCACGTTTTTTATAATGTTTTGAGAATTGCATCATAATATGATGCATTTCCTTTGTAAGTCTGTGTATTTTATTTTGGGCATTTAAGGTATTATTCGGAGAAGGGGTTCCTGGGCTTCCCCAGACTGCCAACGGGGTCCATGACCCCCAAAATATGATGATTTATTGAGCCTCATTTTAACCAAATCATGCTGAGCTCTTAGTCCGTCAATGGCCCACCTCTAGATGTATTAAGAAAAAAAAAGCGGTATTTCTGTAAACTTCCTTCTTGGTCTTTCATATTTTCTCTTTGTCTCCCTTTGCATTTATCTTAACTTCTTGCAACAGACCCCTTTGACAAGTTCAAGCCCCCAGTTAAGGAAGTGAGGGCCGCTGGAATGCCCTAAAACGCTTGGCATCGTGGTGACAGCCACCATTTCAAGTCTGGATCTCAGAAAGAACAGGCAGAGATGGGGATTAGAGAGCAGAGGAAAGAGGTCCAGAGAGGAAGAACTGTGTAAGCTGATCCCTTTAGGGGTAGGGTCTATCCCACCCCAGAGAGACTTTGTGTGGCATTCAAACACAAGTGCCCACGCCGGTCTGGCTCTTCTGGGGAGCTCGCTTCAATAAAATGTTTCCATTTTTCGACCACAAAATGATTTGTTTTGAAATATTTTTTTTCTCTCTTCCTCTCCCCATCTCAAAGAACACTGTCTCTAGACAGGGATGAGGATAAAGGGCATATCCAACACTGAATATGTAAGATCCCATGTGAGCCTCCTAATATTAGCTTCTAACATTAGAATGTTAGCCTCCTAATAATGCCCACCCCCATCTTCCTAGCCTCCAGTCATCCTGGAAGAGCTGGAGGTGTGGAGTGGGAATGTTAGTGACCAATGATGGCACCTACGCGTCTTCAGGGGAAAAAACTCATAACAGATGTAAATGTTTTGTTTCTCCTGCATTTTCAAAAGTTTTTAAAAATTGCAGTGAAATACACATGACATCCAATCAACCGTTTTAACTATTTTTTTAAGTGTCCATTTTATTTTTTTAAAGACTTTATTTATTTATTTGACACACAGAGAGAGATCACAAGTAGGCAGAGAGGCAGGCAGAGAGAGAGGGGGAAGCAGTCTCCCTGCTGAGCAGAGAGCCTGATGCCAGAACCCTGAGACCATGCCCTGAGCTGAACGCAGAGGCTTAACCCTCTGAGCCACCCAGGCCCCCCTAAGTGTCCATTTTAGCAGCATTAAATATATTCAGTGTTGTGCAACCATCGCCAACCTCCATCCACCTCCAGACCTCTTTTCATCTTGTAAAACTGAAACTCTGTACCCAGTAAACAAGAACTCACCGTTTGCCCTTCCCCAGCCCCTGGCAACCACCACTCTACTTTCCATCTCTGAATTTGAGTCGCACTCAAATGGGTGAGTGGGCACTTCATGTAAGTGGAATTATGAACTCTTTGTCCTTCTGAGACTGGCTTGTTTCACTTACCATGTCTTCAAGTTCCACCTGTGTTATATCATGTGACAGGATTTCCTTCCTTGTTAAGGCTGAATAACATTCCATTGTGTGACTATTGTTAAGTAATGGTTCTATAAACATGGGTGTTCAAATGTATCTTTGAGATCCTGTTTTCAATTCTGTTGGATATATTCCCAGAAGTGCAATTGTTGGATCATATCGATGTTCCATTTTACTTTTTTTAAAGATTTTATTTATTTATTTGACAGAGAGAAAGAGAACACAAGCAGGTGGAGTGGGAGAGGGAGAAGCAGGCCTCCCTCAGAGCAGGGAGCCAAATGCGGGGCTCGATCCCAGAACCTCTGGATCATGATCTGAGCCAAAGGCAGATGTTTAATGAGTAAGCCACCCAGGCACCCATATTTTACATTTTTTTGAGGAACTGCTATACTGTTTTCCATAGCAGCTGCACTGTTTTACATTCCCACCGATAGTGTGCAAGGGATCAAATTTCTCCACATTCTCTCCAACACTTCTTTATTTTCTGTTTTTTGAATGTGATGCCATCTCACTGTGATTTTGATTTGCATTTTCCTAATGATTAGTAGTGTTGAGCATCTTTTTGTATGCTTATTGGCTTGTTGGCCATTTGTCTCAACTTCTTTTAAATCGATTCCATTTATCATTCCATTTATCTTCCTCTACTGGTTTAGATGTTATACATCCTGTTTCTATTATTTTAGCAATTATGCTACAAGTTACAACATGAATCCCGGGTCTTGGAGTTTACCGAGGTAGCTGTAGCATTTAACAGCGTGAGATATTAAAGATATTAAGATATTCACATCTGTTCAATAGTTACAGAGCAAATACTGATTATAAGACAGCAACTGTCCTTGTCAAGACTACAATGAGTCAAGTACCAACTCCTTACTATCTAGGAACAAAGATAAAACAATCATTAAGTCCACCATTGTACACAGTTTACACATCATACTGGACACACATACAAGTCACTATGATAGAAGACAGACTAGTAAGTGAAAGAAGGAGTCACAGTGAAGTGATATTAGGGTTTCAAGGGAAAAAATATCACACCAACTTGAGGGGATTGGGAAGGTAGAAAAGAGAATCAGTGAAACATGGTGAACAGGATGTGGATTCTGGAATTTGTGTAACTTGGACTGCAGTTCACTTTGTGACTTCCAACGAGTTCTGTGACCCACTCTAAGGCTCAGTATCCCCATCCTCTCAGCTTGGTCTTCAGTAATTGCTCCATACAGAAAAAAGTGTCCCTCCCTCCCTCCCTTCCTACCCTCTCTCCCTTTTCTCCCTCCCTTCTTAATTTCCTCCGTTCTTCTCTTTCTCACCCACTTCCTTCATTCCTCTCTCTCAGAGCTTTCCTCAGTGCCTCTCCTTCCCAAATGATGTTCAGAATCATGGCTGATTACTGAGCATCACTGAAAGTAATGGGAGACAAAATAGGGGGAAAGAGGAGGAAAAAATGCAGAGGGACAAGAAGGAGGGGAAACGTGAGAAGAGAGGAATGGAAAGACAGTTTGGGAGTGATGTGAAATAGTAAGACTCATGAGCTAGAATTGGGCAATGGCCCTGACAGACCCCTTCCGGTCCCCACCCCCCCACCCCCGTGGAGGGCCAACTTCCATTAGAGAATGGCTCTCCATCTGTCTTGTCTTTTCTGGGCTTGTATCACCATCTACCTAAACTGTTGCTATATCTTCTTTCCTGGCCCTCTATCTTCTACTCTCCATCCTCTCCAACGTATTCCACTGTTTCTGAAGTAAACAACATTATGACTGTGCTTTTTAAAAAAAGAAAAAATCTGGCAGTAGCACGGGAAATGGACCAGAAGGGAAGACACCAGCAGGCAAAAAGAGCAGACTAAAGACTGTACTCCAGACCAGAGGAGATCGAGCCTTCAACCATAGCAGTGGCAATGGAGATAGAAGCAGGAGAATGAATGGGAGAGAGATTCTTTTTTTAAAGATGTTATTTATTTATTTGACAGAAAGAGATCACAAGTAGACGGAGAGGCAGGCAGAGAGAGAGAGGGAAGCAGGCTTCCTGCCCAGCAGAGAGCCCGATGTGGGACTCTATCCCAGGACCCCGAGATCACGACCTGAGCCGAAGGCAGCGGCTTAACCCACTGAGCCACCCAGGCGCCCCGGAAGAGAGATTTTTTAGAAAGGGAAGGAAGTCTAAGAGAGCTCCAAAATATTGCAACAAGGCCATTTATTTTGAAGGCTAAAAGATGAATAGGAACTATCCAGGAAAGAGCTGAGGAAGATTCTTTCAGGTGAAAGGGGATGGCATGCACAGAAGCCCACACTCTCCCTGTGCTGGGCAGGAAGAACAGAATGAGTTGGAGGAGAGACAGAACAGTATGGTGGAATGCCTAAAATAAGGGAGGTGGCCAGCGGCTTCACCACAGAGGGCCTTCAAAATCAAGATTACAAGACCTTAAGAACCTTCACCTTAAGAGTCATCAGAAGCCACATTTGATGCTGAATTATTAAATTACCATTTACTCCCACACATTCTTATGTTTACAGTCAATTTAGACCCAATAAGTAATTTCAAAGCTACAGAAATGCCTCCTTAACGACCCAGTCATGTTCCTGGTTAAATGCTGTACAGAGACAGAGTCAGATTTGCATTTAGCATCACACACACACACACACACACACACACACACCTTCCGCACTTGTCCAATTATTTTTTTAGAGTAAATGCCTAGAGAAGAAATAAATGGCCAGTGGCACCTAGGTGGCTCAGTTGGTCAAGCGTCTGCCTTCAGCTCAGGTCATGATCTGGGGGTCCTGGGATAGAGGTCTGCATCAGGCTTCCTGCTCAGTGGGGAGTCTGCTTTTCCCTCTGGGCCCAAACCCCCCACTCATGTGCTCTCTCTCTCTCTCTGTCTCAAATAAGTAAAATCTTTTTTTAAAAAGATTTAGAAGACATTAAAGGTCATCTAGGAAAGAGATAATGGTGGCTTGGACTGGGTAGTAACATGAAGCGGGGTAATAGAACCATTTGAAAGGCATTTAGAAGGTAGAACTGCCAGGAGTTGGTAACTGACTAAAGGAGAAAATAATTAGAGCTTAGAGGTTAAGGGTGCAGTCTCTGGAGTAAAACGGTCTTGACTTCAACCCTGGCTCACCCACACGCTAGCTTTGTGGCCTCAGGTAGTTATTTAACCTCTCTAAACCTGGGCTCCTCATGTATGAAATGAGATTAGTTGCTGTCATAATGGAGTATTTGTGAAGATTAAATAAACTATGCATGTAAAACAATGAGTGTACAGTAAATATTGGCTATTACTGTATGAGGAAAGTGAGCAGGTACGATGCATCAAAGATAACTTGAAGAAAGGACCCACTTAGATTCATACTGGTACCACCTTTAACTTAAGCTAGTAAACAAAAGTAATTGGAGGTTATACAAGTTTAAATTTATTTTTTAAGTCAGGGTCAGGGTCATAAGGGTCAATTTACCAAGAAGATATAACTGTCCAAAAGTAGATGCACCCAACAACAGAGCTTCAGTATCTATATGAAGCAAAAGCGAGCAGAACTGAAAAGAAAAATAGACAAACTAACAATGATATTTGGAGACTTCCTCCAAAACCACAAACAACCAAAACTCACACAAGATGAAAGAGAGAACCCATAACTACTAATTAAGTTAAATTTCTAATTTTGGAAAATAAGAAACCTTCCAAAACAGAAAACTGCAGGCCCAGATGGTTTCAACAGCAAATTCTACCAAACATTTTAAAGAAGATATATCACAGATTCTACACAACCTTTCTCAGAAAATAAAAGAGGAAGGAACACTTGCCAACTCATTTATG
This sequence comes from Enhydra lutris kenyoni, assembly GCF_002288905.1. Taxonomy (NCBI): domain Eukaryota; kingdom Metazoa; phylum Chordata; class Mammalia; order Carnivora; family Mustelidae; genus Enhydra; species Enhydra lutris. The sequence continues at coordinate 2,219,355 of NW_019154165.1, read as the reverse complement.
AGGCCAGACCTTGATAACAAACCTAGACAAAGACAGTACAAGAAAGAAAACTATAGTCCAATATTCCTCATAAATATAAATGCAAAAATCCTCAATAAAATACTAGCAAATTGAATCCAGCAATACAAAGCATAATATACCACAGCCAAATGGGCTTTATCCCAGCAATGCAAGTGCAAATATTTGAAAATCAATGTAAACTACCATATTAACAAAGGAAGAGAAAACACATGATCATATCAATTGATGTAGACAAAGCATTTGACAAAATTCCATTTCAGTCATGATAAAACCTCTCAGCAAACTAGGAATAGAAGGAAACTTCCTCAACCTGATAAAGAGCATCTATAAAAAAAAAAAAAACAAATGTAGCTAACATCATATTTAATGAAAGACTGAAAGCTTTGTCCCCAAGATTGGCAGCAAAGAAAGGATGTCCACTCTCACCATATGTACTCAACATCATACTAAAAGTCATAGCAAGTGCAGTAAGACAAGAAGAAGGAAAAAAGAAAAGCATACAAATTGAAACATAAGAAAAAAAAACTACCCTAATTTAACAGATGAGATGATTGTCTGTAGAAAATCCCAAGGAATCTATTAAACAGACACACACACACACCCAAGAACTAGCAAGGGAGGTTAGCCAAGTTACGGGATACAAGATCACACATAAAAATCAACCACAGTTCTATATACTAGCAGAAAGTGACTGAAAATAGAAATTCAAGGGGGCGCCTGGGTGGCTCAGTCCGTTCAATGTCTGACTTTTGATTTCAGCTCAGGTCATGATCTCAGGGTGGTGAGATTGAGCCCCATGTCAGGCTCTGTGCTCAGAATGGAGTCTGCTTGAGAGTCTCCCTCTCCTTCTGCCCCTACGCCAACTTACACTCTAAGTAAATAGTCTTTTTAAAAATCAAAGAATAGAAACATTTTACATAAAATACACCAGTTTTAGCTTCCACATTGTTGTCCACACACACATCAAAATATGATACCATTTTCCTCAACCTGTAGCATGTGAGCCTGAGCAGGGAGCCTGATCTGGGGCTTGATTCTGGGACCTTGAGATCATGACCTGAGCCAAAGGCAGATACTTAACCGACTGAGCCTTGCCCCTATTCTTAATAAATTTCAATCGTCAAGAACTGCAGACAACATGTGCTACTCAAAGGGGCATTTCAGAATAGAGCGGCTGACAGATCTCAGGGGACCTTGAGATCACTTCAGGGCTGTCCTTACTGGCCTGTCACAATCAGGCCACATTTTGGAGCTCCCCACTCTGCCTATCAATCAGACGTCATGGTAGTAAGTCTCTTGACGTGACATTCTCCACTAGTGGACTTCAGAATCCTATCTACCTGTAGTGCTCAGCAGGGTCTGAACCCACATTTTAAAAATGGGAAGTCAGATGACCTGTGAGATGCAATTAATTCCCAGGACAACTGTGGTGCTCCAAAAACTCAAGGTTAGGCAGGATGGATCTATTCTTTTTCAAAAAAAAAAAAAAAAAAAGGCAACAAAGACATTGATCATCATGGCAGAATACATTTGCCTAGTACACCTGTATGCTTCTCAAGTCAAGCACCGGTTGTTCCAAGCTCCATCCCTGGGCTGTGCTCTCCTGCAGTACTCTAAGAAATACTCCCCACAGTGCTCTGAGCAGCTGCAGTACTTATCCTATATTTGCTCTTAACCGAAAAAAGTCTTTTAACTTCATATTAGCTTTTTAAGTGGTTAATCCACTACCTTTACTATATATTTGCACTTACTGGTAGATTTTTACTTCTGCATGTTTTCATCTTACTAGTTAGTGCCTTTTCTTTTCAGCTTAAAGAAGTCCCTTTAACATTTTTTTGTAAGGCCAGTTTAGTAGTGATCAAATCCTTTACTTTTGCTCGGGTAAACCACCCTCCACCACTCCTTCAATTCTGAATGATAACCTTGCCAGGTAGAGTTTTCTTGGTTGAAAACTTTGCTTTTGTTTATTGCTTGTTTTCTTTTTTCACTGAAGAATAATTAACATTCAGTGTTACATTAGTTTCAGGTGTACAATATAATGATTCAATAATTCTAGAGGTTATTCACTTTTCATCAACATAAATGTACTCTTGATCCTTTTTATGTATTTCACCCTACTCCCTCACTCATCTCCCCTCTGGCGACCACCAGTTTGTCGGTATTTAAGAGTATCATTTTGTTAGTATCTTTTTCTTTGTTCATTTGTTTTGTTTCTTAAATTCCACATATGAATGAAATCATACGGTATTTGTCCTTCTCTGACTGATTCATTTCACTTAGCATGATACCTTCCAGGTCCAGCCATGTTACAGATGGCAAGATCACATATAGATACACACATACACATATACATATAACAGCTTCTTTATCCAATCATGTATGGATGGACCCTTGGGTTGCATCTATATCTTGCCTTATAAGTAATGCTGCAGTAAACATAGAGGTGTATATATCTTTTCCAATTAGTGTTTCTCACTTCCTTTGAGTAAATACCCAATAGAGGAATTACTGGATCATATGGTAATTGTATTTTTAATTTTCTAAGGAAACTTCATACTGTTTCCACAGTGGCTGCACCAATTTGCATTACCACCAACAGTGCACAAAAGTTCTTTTTTCTCCACATCTTCACCAGCACTAGTTATTTCTTGCCATTTTGATTCTAGCCATCCTGACAGGTATAGGGTGGTATCTCATTGTGATTTCAATTTGCATTTCCCTGATGATCAGTGATGTTGAACATCTTTTCCTGTGTGTGTTAGCCATCTGCATATTTTCTTTGGAAGAATGTCCATTCATATGTCCTCCACCCATTTTTTATTTGGATTATTTTTTGGTGTTGAGTTATGTAAGTTCTTTTTATATTTTGGATAGTAACTTCTTATCATATATGTCATTTGCTAATCTCTTCTCTCACTCAGGTTGTCTTTATGTTTTACTGATTGTTAACTTTGCTATGCAAAGGACTTTATTATGACGTAGTCCCAATAGTTTATTTTTGCTTTTGTTTCCCTGGCCTTAGGAGACTTATCTAGAAAAATGTTGCTATGACTCATGTCAGAGATATTACTGCCTGTGCTCTCTTCTAGGACTCCAATGGTCATGTCTCACATTTAGGTCTTTGATCTATTTGAGTTTATTTTTGTGTGTGGTGTAAGAAAGTGCTCCAGTTTCTTTCTTTTGCATATAGCTGTCCGGTTTTCCCAATACCATTTGTTGATGAGACTCTTCCTTCTTGTATATTCTTGCCTCCTCTGTCATAGATTAACTGACCATATAAGCATGGATTTATTTCTGGGCTCTCTATCCTATTACATTGATCTACGTGTCTGTTTTTGTGCCAGTACCATACTGTTTTGATCACTACAGCTTTGTAGTACCTTGGAAACTGGGGTTGTAATATCTCCTGCCTTTTTCTTCTTTTCAAGATTACTTTGGCTCTTCTCTCTGCTTTTAATATTCTCTCTTTATCTTTAACTTTTGGCATTTTTATTATAATGTGTGTTGGTATAGATTTCTTTGGATTCATCTTATTTGGAACTCTTTGCTTCTTGGAGCTGAGTGTCTATTTCCCTCCATAGGTTATGGAATTCTTTAGCCATTATTTTCTCAAATAAGTTTTCTTCCTCTTTCTCTCTCTCTTTTCCTTTTGGGGCCCATATAATGAAAATGTTAGTCTGCTTGATATTGTTCCATAAATCCCTTAAGCTACCTTTACTTGTTTTCAATTTTTTTTCTTTTTAATGCTTGGTGTTAGTTTTTCTGCCCTGTGAAATTGACTGATCCTTTACTCTGCTTTACCTAGTCTGCTGTTAAACACCTCTACTGTATTTTCCAGTTCAGTTATTGTTTTCTTCAGCTCCATGACTTCCGTTTGGTACTTTACTATGTTTTCTATCTAATTGTTGAAACTCTCGCTGTGTTTGTTCATTCTTCTCAAGTTCAATGAGCATCTTTATGGCCTTTACTTTGAATTCTTTATCAGGTAGATTATCTCCATTTTTAAAATTTTTTAAAAGATTTTATTTATTTATTTGACAGAGAGAGAGATCACAAGTAGGCAGACAGGCAGGCAGAGGGGGAGGGAGAAACAGGCTCCCTGCCGAGCAGAGAGCCCGATACAGGGCTCGATCCCAGGACCCTGAGATCATGACCTGAGCCCAAGGCAGAGACTTAACCCACTGAGCCACCAGTACCCCGATTATCTCCATTTTTAAGGGTTTTTAGTTTTAAGGTTTTTTCCCCTGAGGAAAGTGAGTCTTTCACTTGGAACATATTCCTCTGTCTTCATTTTGCTTCGCCCTCCATGATTGTTTCTGTATAACAGCTATCTCTCCCAGTCTTGAAAAAGTGGCCTTTTGTGGGAGATTAATTAAATTAATTAATCCTTTATCTTTTGATTATTCCTCAGACCTTTTAATTGTTTAACTACCTTGATTTTTTCTTGATAGGTTCCAGTTGTTGAGGGAAGGCCAACACTTGTCAGTGTCCCAAAGAGAGAGACCTCGGACAGTTTAGCTTCAGGTTAATTACAAGCCAGATCCGCAGGCAACAGTTTTTAAGGTAGGCAAATATAGACAGTCTTGTGAGTCTACAATATAAACCCTACTGATATCCAGACAAGAAGCTCTGGAGGTGTCCTCTGGTCAACAGCTGCAAAAATTGTGGCTTTAGACTTCAAGCTCCCATCTGAGTGGTATCAGCCAGCTGTGGGGAAGACAAGGGAGGCCACTAACATGGCATCTTCCTGTCCATATTCCCTGGGGGAGTTCCTCTGTAGCCCCTGGATGTGTGGCAAACCTGAAGCCTGCCCCTCAGTATGAAGCTTAGGGACAAGAAAATAAAACTTTTTCAATGAAGATTAGGGTTTTGTTTCAGTCTGCTGTTTGTGCAGTGCCCTGTGCCAAAGACTATCTCTCTAATTGGTTTGGACTCATGAGGCCCAGAAATGCATTTCTCCTGACCAAGACAGCCAGGTGCTCAAGGAGTGTCCTTTCTATGGGCTGCATGTGCTTGCTGGCCGTGGCTTGGTGGGCCACGACTGTGGCTCATGTGGGTGGGACACTTGGCCAGCCCAACTGCAGTGGGGTAGGCTGCACCTGCAATGCATGGAAGGTGGTGGGGGACAGTTCCACTGGAGCGAGCAGGCTAGAGGCAGGTTGTGAAAAGTCACCTGCTAGTCCCAACACCAACAAAGCAGGAGAACTCAAAAATGACACCCAGTGGTGCCTCCATCCTTAGAGAGCATCTAAACAGGTTTCTTTTTCTCCAGCAGATGCTTTAAGATTAAAACATGAGTCTCTTCCACATTCTGTTCAGGCGCCTTTCAAACTGTTGCTTTTGTGCTGGGTCCCAGGGCAAGCAGGTCTGTGTGCAAGCCCTTTTAAGAGTGAACTTTCCATTTGCACTTCCATTGGTTCTCCTTGAAGTAAACCTTGGTTTTTAAGACCAGACACTCCAGGGTCTCATCTTTCTGGTGCAGTTCTCAAGGTTTGGGAGGCCTGAAAGGAGGCAAAAACACTTCACTCTTCAGGGATGAGCTCTAGATTATAAGACCTCCCTCCCAACTGTGGGTCACTGCTCCCGAATGTGGGGGTTTCTTTACAGACTGTGTCTCCACCTCTCCTACGTATATCAAGGTGGCTTTTTTATCCTTTGTCCTGGAGGCTCTGCTCAACTAGCTTTAAGGTCCTTTCCAGAAGGAATTGTTCTTTGTGTAGCTGTAGAGTTATGTTCATGGGAGAAGGTGATCCTTCTACACCACATCTTGAGCCCTCTATGGCCAATTGATCTTTGAGAAAGATGCAAAAGTAATTCAATGGAGGAAGGGCAGTCCTTTAAACAAATGATGCTGGAACAACTGGATATCCATATGTACTATATGAATCTCGATCAAAACCTCAAATCTTAGTAAAAAAATAACTCAAAATAGATCACAGACATAAATGTGAAACACAAACTGTAAAACTTCTAATAAAAAATTTAGAAGGGAACCTTCACGACCTGAAGTGAGGTAAAAGGTTCTTAGATTTTTACATCAAAAGTACAATCTGTAAAGGGAAAAAATGATAAACTTGACTTCATCAAAATTAAAAGCTTTTGCTCTACGAAAGACCCTGTTAAGAGAACAATATAAAAAAATAAACATTGACTGGGAGAAAACGTTTGCAAATCACATATCCAGCAAAGAACTTGTACCCAGAATGTATAAAGACTTCTTAAGATTCACCAGTAAAAACAAAACAAAAAGACCCAATTGAAAAATGGACCAAAGTGAAATAAATATATCCTCACCAAAGAGGATATACAGAAGGCAGAGAAGCACATGGAAAGCTGTTAAGCATGATTAGATGTTTGGGAAATGCAAATTAAAATTATGATGAGATACCACACTACACATCTATTAGAATGGCTTGGCCATCTTCAGTACAAACTAAATTTAGAGCCTGCCTTATGTGAGCATCTTCCTTGATAATTTACACTAAGGCTTCTCGCTTGAAAACAGATAAGATTTTGGAAGCCTCTCCTGGTGTCAAGGCCATTATATCTAAGAATGCATCATATATACATCCACGCAAATGGTTGTTCTTCATCATTCTTGCCTCAGACACCTTTGCTTTCTGTGTGTCACAGAACTCCTTGTTCAATGAGCTCTAGCTCTTCCACGTTTGGCCTCTGTTTCTCTTATCTCTTTAAATCGCACTTCTGTCACTGCGACACCAGTGATTCTCAGACAGGCTGTGTTTGGCGGGCTTGTCTTCAAAGGACATTTGTGGTCTCCTGAGGTGCCATACCTGCAGTTCAAATAGATTCCACAAGGGGGATAGTGTTTATGGAAGTATAGCTCTTGGTTAGACTCCCATTACTTGTGAATAATAGAAAGAGACCAGATATAAGGCACACAATCCATCTATGATTTAGATAGCATCACATTTAAACAACACAAATGCTGCTTAAACACTTATCATTTGAGTTTACCTATTATTGAGAAAACATTTATTTTTCAGCCAGTCTATAGATATTTGCTAAACACCTACTGCGTGCAAGGCATGGTTCTAAATACTGGGGAGACAAACAAAATTTATTTGAAGCAAGACATAAAGGAAATGATACACTTAGGCTACATTTAATTAATAATGATTCTTGCTGAGTTTTCTTCTGAAGCTTACCTGGCACATTACTCTCATCTTTTTGGAGGGTCAGAGGCAGCAGGACATTTCGCTATGGAAAGCTTCCTGTGAAATTCCTCCCACGACTATTTCTTATTTAATTAGCGTAATTATAACAACCATCTCAGCCAGCTCTTGCAGAGAGAATTCAGCCTATCACTAAGGTTTCTTTTACTCCATCACATGACTTTTAAAGAAAGGCCCATTCCATCTTTTTTCCTGTTGTTTCCCTCTATGTCCAAAATGCAAGAGACAAACCCACTGCTAAGTAACTCTTGAGTTTCTTTTCCTTCTCTGGAAATTTTATCTACCATGATGTGGTTACCCAGCCCAAGAAGTCATTCCCTTAGCTGGGTCTTTTTTCTTTCACAATATGTGTATTTAGCCCCTTTTTCTCATGAATGCAGATTTTCTTTTTTTTTTTTTAAGATTGTATTTATTCATTTGACAGAGAGAGACACAGTGAGAGAGGGAACACGAGCAGGAGGAGTGGGAGAGGGAGAAGCAGGCTTCCCACTGAGCAGAGAGCCCAATGCGGGGCTCAATCCCAGGACCCTGGGATCATGACCTGAGCCGAAGGCAGACGCCCAATGACTGAGCCACCCAGGCACCCCATGAATACAGATTTTAAAATGGAATTTAATTCCCACTGCTGTGAGATGTATCAAGTTTACATTTCAAAGCCTACTATGGCCCTTTGCTAACAGAGATAATATTCCCCCTTCTGGATTTTTGAGACTTTTTGAATGTGACAAAACTGAACCTAGTAAAGCACTTTCTAAATACGTGTTTTCTTCTCAGCATCAAGCAGCCTGTAATACTGCAGGCAGCCCTCTCTGCTGGTATGCACTGACTTAGCAGTTCCACAAACAAAGGAGGGTCAAGCTTTTAGAAAAGAATTCCTGAAGTTCCAGAATGGGGATGTCAGTCACTGCTTCCAGGAGCTGTTCTTGCCAAGCCTCTTGCCAAGTAGTGCTGTCATTTGACCCCAGCTGAGGGCCTGCTCTGAGAATGCCATTTCCTCAGTTAAGATCTTAGCCACCAAAGGGAATAAGGCCGAGGGACTCCGAGGTGGGCCTGGACTATAGCAGAGTTGGGAGGGGTTGTGAGGGAAAAGGGAGAGAAGGGTCTCACATCAGCCTTGATCTCCTCCTTCAGTATAGAGCAGAGATGGGAGTTAGAATTATATTAAACTTGAAGGAAACTGAAGGAAACTGAACCTTTGTGTCCCCTCAGGAGCGATTCCTATTTTGCTTATACCCTACTTTCTGGTGTTCACTAAATATTGGATCTTGTCTGTGCTTGCCTTAGCCTGGCTCGCCTATGATTGGAACACCCACAGTCAAGGTAAGAAACAGAGGAAGAGTGGTGGTCCCTGTGTGTGCTGAGGATGGAACCACAGGGAGAGAGAAATGGAGGGAGAGAGTGGGAGAGGCAGAGAGAGAAGGGGTGGGAAGAGGACAGAAGGAAAGGGAAAGGAAAAGAAGTAGGAAGGTAGAGGGCAGGAAAGATGGAAAGAAACAATTAGAGGTAGAGGGAAGGAGAAGGAGAGAGGAGACCAAAGCTTAGCAAGGAACAGAGATCTCTCCCAGTTTTCCCAAGAAGGATTAAGAGGTTTTAAGACAGGTGCTCCCAAACTTGGAATATCTTTCTATCACCTTCATGGCTGGCTACAGGGGATCAGGGGCCTTCTAGATCTTCTTGGGGGTTGGATTCAGAGACATTACCTATCTAGAAATATGGAATTGTGTACAGAGGACCTCTTCTCTGACCCAAGGGCTGTAAGAAGAACCCTCCACCTCTGGAAGAGGTTTGAGGGATTGGCAGTATCTCACCTGCTCTTTCCTTCCCTTCTGTACCCACAGGTGGTAGGCGTTCAGCTTGGGTACGAAATTGGACCCTCTGGAAGTACTTCCAAAATTATTTCCCAATAAAGGTAACTCCCCTTCTTTTTAGTGCCCTTGGTTCTTGTTGCCCAGACTCTCCCCTCTCAGCTCCATGTTTTCAAAGGCTTTAGTGACCAACAGTGAAAGTGAAGGCCCAGAAGCGTAATGCAGGTTAGACATCCAAGATGGATGAGCAGGTGGGGAGATGGAGGGATTACAGCCTGTCTTCACAGTGGCAAACCCAGGTCAGCCTCTCTGAGCATCATAACCCCTGGCAATCCTATGACAATGAAGATATCTCAAAGAACAGGGATCTGGGGTTCCCCAAGGGGAACACAGGATACCTGCTTGTACACGTCCTCTCTTCCTTCTTCCTATCTGCCACCCTGGCTTAATCTCCCTCTAACAGCTGGTGAAGACTCACAACCTCTCTCCCAAACACAACTATATCATTGCCAATCACCCCCATGGCATTGTCTCTTATGGTGTGTTCATCAACTTCGCTACTGAGGCCACTGGTTTTGCTCGGATTTTCCCAGCCATCACTCCTTCTGTAGGAACCTTGGAATGGATCTTCTGGATCCCAATTGTGCGAGACTATGTGATGTCAATGGGTGAGTGAGTATAAGAAATCATTCCATTCTCTGACCCACCTCAGAGCTCCAACCCCAATAAGCCCTGACAGTCCACATCTCACATCCTGCTGGGAGAAGACTTAGTAGAAAATGAGTCCAGAACACACTGGGCCAGTAACAAGAGTATGCAGCCACGCAGCATATTCTATCTAAGATATGGGTGGTAGGATTTAGTCAGCCAGTAAGATAATTTATAGGCAGTTATGAGAGTTGCCAGAAATCCTTTCAGAAAAAGAAGCAGAAGGCTGGAGTCCAGGATCAAAGCCAAAGTGGAAAGCAGAAGGTCAGTGGTGGCTAGTGGCTAGTCCTGATCACCCCTGAGAGAGAGAGACCTCTGGACAGTTTCCAGAGCTGTAAGACTGGGGAGAGTAGATACTATTGATCTAAGAGGCAGCAGGCAGAGGAACTCAATGTAGGTGCAGTTGTAATATCACAGACCCTTCCACAAGGCAAGCAGCTGACCCTAAAGACCAACCTCAGGATAGCGCAAACCCAGGAAGTGGAGGTCAAAGACAGAAGAGTGGAAACAACAGTAGTCAGGAAACAGAACTGTCTCCAGCATGAAGAGCCCAGAGGAACCCCTTTCCCCAATCTCAGGTACGAAGTTTGCTATGCCACTTAACTCTTTGGTTTCACAGGTGTGTGTCCAGTGAGTGGCTTGGCCTTGAAGTATTTGCTGACCCAGAAAGCCTCAGGCAACGCTGTGGTTATTGTGGTGGGCGGAGCTGCTGAAGCCCTCTTGTGCCAGCCAGGCGCCTCTACCATCTACCTTAAAGAACGGAAAGGTTTCGTGAAGTTGGCACTGAAGACAGGGTGGGTCCCCAGGTTCTTGTGCCCTAAACCTGTTAGAAAGGGCTCTCTTTTTACTCTGGTTTCTTCCTTCTGCTCCTTCACACTGTGTCTTAATTGTATTTGGGGCTCCAGATACATTTGTAGCCACTTCTTTTAATTGAAGTTGGAGAAAGAACAGTAGGAAAAGACCTTTACCTTCTGCCCATTAGCCTAGTTAGCTAGGGATCTGGGGAAACAGAGCTTTAATGTATATCAACCCACTAACTGAGAGGCCCAGAAAACATACTCAGCGCAGGGAAGGCACTGGGCTTGAGGCTGTGGGGATTGCAAAAATAAATAAGACATGATTATTTTCCCCAAAGAGCATATAATCTGGTTTGAAAACTAGAATGCATTCATTCAGCAGTTATTGAACACCTCTGTGTGTTAGGCATAGTACTAGGCATTGAGGATATAAAAATAAATAATACCCAGTCCTTGCCTTTAAGAAACTGACAGTCCCATGGAAACAACAGAAGTGCACACATGTAATTACAAAATATGTCCAGAAGCCAACCACTTATCCTCTCAACTACAAGCCCCCACAGTTTAAACTAGCACCATATATCCCTTGGATTATTACAGTCTCCTAACTGCTCTACCTGCCTTCACATCCTAGAATCTATTCTCAACCGTAGCTAAGATGATCCCATTAAACGTGAAATTATGTCACTACTCCAAATGCTCCAAAGGCTCCCATTTCAATCTGGGCAAAAGCCAAAGTCTTTATGGGGGCCTGCAAAGCCGTAAATAATCTGGTCCTTAGCTACCCCTCATCACCCACTGCTCTCCTCCTCGTTCACTCTAGTAGAGCTACAGTGGACTTCTTGCTGGCCCTCAAACAAGCCACAGGCTCCTGCCTTAAGCTCTTTGCTCTAGCTGTCCCCACTTCCTGGAACACTATTCCTCCAAATAACTGCTTACCTCATTCCTTTACTTCCTCCAGGTATTTGCTCAAATGTTTTTTCTCAATAAGGTCTACCCTGATCATCTTGCTCTATTTTTTCCTGTTGCATTTATCACCTTCTTATATATCATTGATTTTACTTATTTATATATCTGGTTTTTTGTTTATTTGTTATTATTGTTTATTGTCTGTCCTCCCTCAAGAAAAACTGTAAGAGATTTTTTTTTTATCTATTTTGTTCACTGACATGTCCTTAGGGCTTAAACCAGGGCTGGTGCATAGAAAGAGCTCAATAAATATTTGTCAAATGAATGATGTGCTGTAATAGAGTTATGTACAAAGTCCTACGGGAACAACAACTGATGGAAACATTTTTACTCTCAAGGTAGAAGTTTCATAAGTGAGTGACATCTGAATTGTGAGCTAAAATATTAGTAGGAGTTGCCAGTCAGGCTAAAAGGGAGAAAGAATTCAGGGGACCTACAACATAGCAAGCACTATGCGAGGACCTAGAGATCCAAAGATGAATGACAAATTTCCCATCTTTGATCAGCTTGACAGACAACTAGGGAGTCAGACAGGTAAGGAGGTAACCGTAATAACTGAGTTAGACTATTGTTAGTGTGGAGAAAGATAAGCTGAAGGGTACCTAATTCATATTGTGGGGGAGGGAGTTGGAGGCAGTCAAAAAAAGGTTTCTTCAAGAGATTGAAATTGGAGCTGAGCATTGAAGGGCAAAATAGAATTAGCCATGTGAAAACAGAAGGAAGGCATTTCCGGCAGAGGGAGCAGAATGTATGAAGAAGCGTAGACAAGAAACAGCTTGGCACACTTAGTATGGTTAAGCAGATTGCAAGAAAGGGGCGGGGAGAGGGGAAACTAGCACAAAAGCTAGAGCACAAAAGCCATGGTAAGCAGCACAATACAGAGTGAGGATCTGGAAGAGTTTTAAAAAGAATGACATGTCCAGATACACAGTTTAGGAAGATCATTCTGGATGCTAGGAGCAATGAAAACAGTTAGATTGCCTAAGATTATTTTTTTCCTATCAGAGGACAAGGTGCAGCAGTTCCCTGTGAAGGGTTCAGTTGGAAGGGTGGGGCATGGCAAGAGTGAGACACAAAGCTGAAGATGTTTGGGTGCTTGGGTTCTTGTTCTATAATGGGGAGATTAGAAGGTTTCATACCTTGGAGAGGGTTTTGCTGGGGGGAGCTCCCTCGGAGAGTTAATACTCTGCTCCTTTCTTTGCAGAGCGTACCTTGTCCCTTCCTATTCCTTTGGAGAGAATGAGGTTCACAATCAAGAGATCTTCCCTGAAGGCACATGGATACGGTTCTTCCAAAAAACCTTCCAGGCCACGTTCAAAAAAATCCTGGGACTAAATTTTTGTACCTTCCATGGCCGGGGCCTCACTCAAGAATCCTGGGGCTTCCTTCCTTTCAATCGGCCCATTACTACTGTTGGTAAGCTTTCCAATAACTACGACCACCTTTGTTGTTGATTCCCCCCACCCAGGTCATCCATCAAGTCCCCGAGGCCCAGCAAACAGCTGGGATGGGCAGTGGGAATTCCAAGGAGTATGACTGAGGGCAGGGTGGGCAGAACAACTGAACAGATAATAGTTGTGGCCTTTTAATAGTTGCCATGAGAGCATCTTTATTCACAAACATTCCTTCCCATCACTCTTCTGAGCTTGTTATCATTCTCTTCAGCATGGATGAGATTAGATATTTGCAGAATATGGGATGAGATGGAGCTAGAGCACAGGGAAAGAACAAAGGAAGAGGAGGGGACACGGATACTGAGTTTCAGTATGTGGCTCCTTCTGAGGGATGGGTAACTTGAGTTGGGGAGGGGAGGCTCTGATGCTTGTTTCTTCTCCTTCCCCATAGTCGGGGAACCCCTGCCAATCCCCAAGATTAAGAGGCCAGACGAGACGACTGTGGACAAGTACCATGCACTCTACATCAGTGCCCTGCGCAAGCTGTTTGACCAGCACAAAGTTCAGTATGGCCTTCCTGAGACCCAGGAGCTGATAATCATATAACAGGAACTAGATCCCCCCCATTACTAAACTCCTAGAACATTGAGGGATTCAGATAGGGCTACCCAGGAGGAAGAATTTGGGCAGAGAGGAGGATCTCAGGCGTGAGAAAGGCCAAACAAGCCAGCAAGTACTTAATGGATCTCACTTGGTGGAAAGAACCAGAGGGGCAGAGGAAGAGTAGGGAACAACCAACTTTAGAAAGCAGACTCTTGTGAATCCGCAGATCTTTTCTGCCCCATGACTCCAACCAGCTCTCTGATCAAAGGAATTAGAAGACAAAGAACACCACTGCTTCTTTCTCCCAAGCCTTAGTGACACCATACTATGTAGCTTTAGGCTTAGAAGACTTGTTTAGAACAGGAATGGTTTGTTTCCTCTTCCTCCTTACAGTTTGGGAAATACAACAACGTAAACCAGAGACCTGACCTGGAGTCCCTGATCCAAGCAGAAAGGATTCCCTTAGTTGTGACCCAGTTCTACACTGGCAAAACTTTTGCATGTAGTTATGCTGTCTCTAAAAATAAAGGTCTACTCCTGAAACTAACATTACATTATATGTTAACTTACTAGAAATTAAATTTAAAAATTTGAAAAAAAAATAAAGTTCTAGATACATAAAACAGGCTATGACTAGTTTCTAATTACTGTGGTTCACTACTGGTCTTCCCTCAAACCTGCTCAGGAAGGTGGTCTGTGGAGAGCCATTTTCCCCTTCTTTACCCATCCTTTATACTTCCTCTGACAGAAAAGGTGAGAAGAGGAACCAGAACTGCTACACAGTGTAGGAGACAGGAGCAAAACTGTGAGAACTGGCATAGACACCCACTGAGTCGTCCATCTCTCCTAACCCCACATAACCATCCTGCGTCAGAAGGAAGGGAGCCACAAGACCATGCATGGACCGAGTCTACTTTATATCGAGTATCTACTGTGTAATAGGGATTATGCCGTCATTTTTACAATCTTTGTCTCTTAATGCCAACGCCAACCCCGTGAAATTGCTGTAATCCATTTCACAGAAGCTAAAACTCAAAAAAGTTAAGTAACTTGCCCACAGTCACATAGCTTTGGATAGAAGTAGCATTCAAACCCAGGTCTTGCTAATTCTAATCCAAAGTTCTTTCTAATACATCAACCACCACACCTCCCATTCTTCATTTCCTGGAGACCCATTAATCAGCTTCATTTTCCTAAATAAGGACCCATGGTACCCCACTTAAATTAGTTCATAACTGTGGACAAAGTGACATGGATTCTACTCAGGGTTAGATCAAGGTTAGACTTCAGGGAAAATAATTTATTCATTAAAAAAAACTTTTTATATCAATAAACTGGAATTGGGAATCCACAAACAAACCCATACACGTATGGCCAATTGTTTTTGCCAAGGATACCAAGGCAATTCAATAAGGGGAAAGAATAGTCTTTTCAATATATGATGCAGGGACTACTGGATATTCATATGGAAAAGAATGAAGGTGGAACGCTACCTCATACCATACACAAAATTTAACTCAAAATGGATCAAAGACCTAAAATGAGAGCTACAACTAGAAAACTATTCGAAGAAAACTTATGAGTAAAGTTTGCTGGTCTTGGATTTGGCAATGGGTTCTTAGATAAGACACAAATGCCCAAACAACAAATGATGAAATAGGTAAGTTGGACTTCATTAAAATTAAACACTTTTTTGGTAAAGATTTTATTTATTTACTTGACAGATCACAAGCAGGCAGAGAGGCAGGCAGAGAGAGAGAGGAGGAAGCAGGCTCCCTGCTGAGTGGAGAGACAGACGCAGGGCTCCATCCCAGGATCCCGGGATCATGACCTGAGCCAACGGCAGAGAGCCACCCACTGAGCCACCCAGGCGCCCCTAAAATTAAACACTTTTATGCTTCAAAGAAAACGATCAAGAAAGTGAAAATCAAAGCACAGAAGAGGAGAAATGTGCAAATCATGTGCCTGATAAGAGTCTAGCATACAGAATATAAAAAGAACTCTTACAACTCGAAGACAAAAAGGCAGCACAGGTAAAAGTGAGCAAAGGCGGGCACTTAGGGGGCTCAGTCACCCAGTGGTAGTTAAGTGTGTGACTCTAGGTTTCTGCTCAGATTGTGATATCGTGGGTTGGGAGATCAATCTCCAGATGGGGTGGGCTCCGTGATCGCGCTCAGTGGGAAGTCCGCTTGGAGATTCTCTCCCTCTGTCCCTGCCCCCTTCCGCCGCCCCTCCCCACCGCCAACTCGCAGGCAGATGCATACTCTCTCTCGCTCACACTCTTTCTCTAAAAATAGATAAATCTTTTTAAAAATGAGCAAAGAATTTGAATAGGCATGCCTCCAAATAGGATTTACAATCGAGAAGGTGCTCAAAATTATTAATCATTAGGGAAATGCAAATCAAACAATGAGAAACCATTTCACACTCACTAGGATAATGAAAAAAGACAGACAGTAACAAGTATTATTGAGGGATATGGAGAAATTAGAACCCTCAGGCACTGCTGTTAGGAATGTAAAATGGTGCAGCCCCTTTGGTATACAAGTTGGCAGTTCCCTCAAAAAGTTAAACAAGGAGTTATCATATGACCCAGCAGTCCCACTCCTATGTACAAACACCCAAAATTGAAAGTACATCATCACACAAAAATTTGTACATGGGTGATCATATGCAATTATTTATAATTGCAGAAAAATGAAAACAACCCAAAAGTCCATCAATTGATGGATAGATAAACAAAGTGTGGTATACCTGTACAATGGAATAATATTCAATCATAGGAGGAATGAAATACTGATACATGCCACAACATGGAAGAACCTTGCAAACATTATGCTAATTGAAGGAAGCCAGAAACACAGGTTGTGTATTACATAATTCCACTTCTATGAAATGTCCAGAATATGCAAATATAGAGATAAAGAGACAGAGAGAGAAATAAAGTAGATTGGTGGTTATCAGGGAGGGGGGAGTGACTGCTAATGGGTATGGCGTTTCTTTCGGAGATGATGAAAATTTTGTGGAATTGAATAGTGATGATGGTTATGCTACCTTGTGAGTAACTAAAACCCACCACACTGTACACTTTAAACTGGCCGATTTTGTTTTTTTAGTTTTTAAGATTTTATTTATTTATATTGACAGAGAAAGAGAGAGAGAGCACAAGCAGGGGGAGTGGCAGGCAGAGGGAGAGGGAGAAGCAGACTTCCCAGTGAGCAGGGAACCTGATACAGGGCTCAATCTCAGAACCCTGAGATCATGACCTGAGCCGAAGGCAGACGCTTAACCAACTGAGCCACCCAGGTGCCCCATAACTGGCAAATTTTATAGTATATGACTATATCTGGAAAAAGTAACAATTAAGAAAAATCAGCCTTTTAATTTAAGGAAAAATGTGTGGCTTGTAAGTTTAAAAATACATGATAAATTTTTTAAATACTTTTTATTTTGCAATGATTCACAGGATGCTGGACCCATTGGACCCTTTACCCAGCTTCCCATGATAGTGACATCTTGTAAAATTGAGTACAGTATCAAAACAGGAACCTGACACTGGTGCAATACTGTTAGACTATAGGCCTTACTCAGTTTTCACCATTTAATGCACACTCATTGTGTGTAGATGTGTGTGTATACATGCAATTTGATCTCATATACGGATTTGTATGGCCCCCATTACCCTTATGACATAGAACTGTTCCATCACCATAGAGTAATTTCCTAGAACTCCACCTGTATAATCACACACACGTACCTTCTTCCCTGCACCCTGGCAATCACTGATCTATTTTCCATCTCTATAGTTTTATCATTTCAAGGATCTTATATAAATGGAATCATATAGTATGTAATCTTTTGAGATTTTTTTTTCATTAAGCCTAATGCCCTTAAGATCCACTCAAGTTGTTATGTATCAATACTTCATTCCTTTCTTTTTTTTTTAAGATTTTATTTATTTGACAGAGAGACAGAAATCACAAATAGGCAGAGAGGCAGGCAGAGAGAGAGAGAGGGGAGGAAGTAGGCTCCCTGCGGAGCAGAGAGCCCGACATGGGGCTTGATCCCAGGACCCTGGGATCATGACCTGAGCCGAAGGCAGAGGCTTTAACCCACTGAGCCACCCAGGCGCCCCACTTCATTCCTTTCTGAAGCAAAGTAGGATTCTGTGGTCTGGATGCATCAGAGTTAGTTAAACCATTTACCCATTGAAGGACATCTGTATTATTTCCAGCTTTAGGTTATTACAAGTAAAGCTACTGTTAACATCCATGTGTAAGTTTTTGTACAAATGGAAGTTTTGATTCGTCTGGGATCAATGCATAGGAGTGCAACTGCTGAGATATATGGTAATCGCACATTTCATTTTGTGGGAAACTGTCGCACTCTTTTCCAGAGTGGCTGTACCCCTTTACTTTCCCATCAGCAATATATAAGGGATTAAGTGTCTCTGCATCTTAGTTAGTTATTTAGTATTGTCACTGTTTTTTCTTTTTTACTTTTAGCCATTCCGATACATGCATACTGCTAGCTCATTGTAATTTTGATCTGCATTTTTGTTTTAGATCAATCTTTCACCTGGACCCAGACTTCCTGGGGCAAATCCACAAAGACAGTTCCCCATTGGAGTCAGTGTTGTGGCTGGCCCTGTTTTTGTGGTTTTTATTATGATTGCAAGACACACCTCAGCAATAACCATCAGGGAACTTGGAAAAACCAAGGTGTATTACTCAGGTTCTGGAGAGTACACAGCACACCAGGTGCCACACAGTGACATCATAGGTAGAACTAGAGAGAAAGCGTGTGCAGAGCCGGGGTTCTGCCTTTACTGGGGTCAAGGGCGGGCTGCCTATGGCTTTGTAGATTCATTCTGAATGGGGGAATTTAAGACAGAAGAGTGGGAATGAAAGCCTTGGAAGGGAAAAGCCAGGTCGCGCAGTCATTTATCTGGGTCACCAGGGCTTTCTAAAAGGGAACCTCATGGTTGGAGTCATCAGGCTTTGCGTGGCTGGTAATGTGTTCATTTGAGATGAATGTCTTTGATATGGATGCTTTGGCAATCAAAACTTAATGCCGGGGCACCTGGGTGGCTCAGTGGGTTAAAGCCTCTGCCTTCCGATCAGGTCGTGGTCCCAGGGTCCTGGGATCGAGCCCCACATCGGGCTCTCTGCTCAGCGGGGAGCCTGCTTCTTCCTCTCTCTGTCTCTGCCTGCCTCTCTGCATACTTGTCTGTCAAATAAGTAAATAAAATCTTTAAAAAAAAAAAAACTTAATGCCAGGCATTTGTGTTGCAATCCAAGAGCTAATTGTCAGGCACTTACTACAACTGTCCTAATGGCTAATGATGTTAAACATATTTTCATGTGCTTATTTGCTGTCCATATATTCTCTTATTTTTTAAAAAGATTTTATTTATTTATTTATTTATTTGACAGAGACAGACACAGGAACACAAGCAGGGGGAGTAAGAGAGGGAGAAGCAGGCTTCCTGCTGAGGAAGGAGCCTGATGCGAGGCTTGATTCCAGGACTCTGGGATCATGACCAGAACGGAAGGCAGAGGCTTAATAACTAAGCTACCCCCATACATCCTCTTTACTGAAATGTCTCTTCACTGTCTTTTGCCCATTTTAGATCTGTTGTAAATTCTTTATATAGCCTAGATACTAGTCCTTTGTTGGATATATGATTTGCCGATGCTTTCTCCCAGTCTGTAGCTTGTCTTTTTATCCTCTTAACAGGTGTTTTAGAGAGAAAATACTTTGAGTTTTGGTGAAGTGGAATTTACCAAATGTTTTGTTATGAATTCTATCAGTGTAGTATTGAAACTATTAACAAATTACATTATAGTGGCTTTTTCACTCTCTGTAATACATAAGAAAAGAAATGCCAAATCAATTTTAAAAAACAAGAAAAGCTATAACTTAAAACTAAAATGTGATATTTTGACTTTTTTAAATATTTTATTTATTTGTTCAACAGAGAGAGAGAGACCACAAGTAGGCAGAGAGGCAGGCAGAGGGAGAGGGGGAAGCAGGCTCCCTGCTGAGCAGAGAGCCCGATGCAGGGCTCAATGCCAGGACCCTAAGATCATGACCTGAGCTGAAGGCAGAGGCTTAACCCACTGAGCCACCCAGGCACCCCAATATTTTGACTTTTGACTCCATAACAAAAAATAAGATGAGCAACAATTTTGACAAAAATATTATTTCTCAATAACACATAAAAATAGGCCGAGTGAGATAATCAAAAAGAAAATATTTTTATGAGCAGAGTATACTTCTGACTTAATAGCTACAGGAAGAAAAGCATGTGTTGTAATATCAGAACTGGGGGAGGAGTTTTCTGTAGAAGTATTAGTGAAATTCCTGGCAAAGTTAAATGAAATCACTGAAAATGAAGGCTACTATTTCCAAACAGGTGTCTAATATCAATGAAACAGGACATTTTGTAATGTTTTGCTGTCACAAATCTACAATACCAAGAAATATAAACCAAGGCTTGGCTATAAATCAGAGGTAGATGAATGGTTAGATTCTCAAAGGAACTCAGTCATAAAGATTTCATTGAAATAGGAGAGCAAAGGGTCACTCTTAGAGATGCCCCAGAAATTATCCTGCTCCAAATATTTGTCATGTGTCAATACACATCTCATTGACAACAAAAACTTTTCAGAAAGATGACCCTATTTTAAAATGCACTCTAAGGTCCTAAGAATAATAAAGAATGCCTACATTTACTTAAGGCATATTTAGCAGAAAAACATGACATCCTCATTCTGAAATTCAAGGACTTGCATTTTTGGTTTTTTAAGAAATTGGAATACATTTCACATTCCATATTCACACTTTTGAAGTATACAATTCAGTGGTTTTTCATATATTCACAATGGACATCTTAGACCAGCCCCTGAGGAAAAATAAACCCCAAAAAGAAACGTTTATGATGCAACATTTCTATTTTGTGTTTTGTCTTATATAGTTAATGAGAGTTTTCAAAAAGCATATATTTGGATTTTCTTTTTTATTTATTTTCATTACCAATTTTTGTATTTTTACAGTGTGACATGAATTTGGGGGAACAAATTACAATACATTATATTGCATCAGTAGGATATGAGTTTACCTTATGACATCTTAATGCCTGAACTTGGTGCAGGAATCAATAGGCTTTAAGTTATTTGCAAACAATATGATGGCTTTCTTTAAAAACTCAAAAGAATACACTGAGAAATTGTTAGAATTGATAAGAGAGTTCAGTCAAGTGGCTAAATACAAAACAATATAAGCAAAATCAATTTTTCCTGTATATTAATAAACACCAATTCAAAAATATAATAGGAAAGAGATTTACAAAAACTAAGATATATAAAGGAATGGGTAGATAAATGGAAATATAAACCTTGTTCCTGGATGGGAAAACTCAATATTGTGAAGATACTGATTATTAATTATTTCCAAAAAGAACTATTATTCAAAATTAAATTGAATGTTTAATACACTTCTAATTAAAATCTTTTTTTAAATTTCTTTTCAGCATAACAGTATTCATTGTTTTTGCACCACACCCAGTGCTCCATGCAATCCGTGCCCTCTCTAATACCCACCACCTGGTCCCCCAAGTTTTGTTTGGCACTTAAGAAAGCTATTCTAGGGGTGCCTGGCTGGCTCAGTGGTTAAGCATCTGCCTTCGGCTCAGGTCATGATCTCAGGGTCTTGGGATCCAGCCCCACATCGGGCTCTCAGCTCAGCGGGGAGCTTTCTTCTCCCTCTCTCCTGCCTGCCTCTCTGCCTACTTGTGATCTTTCTCTGTCAAATAAATAAATAAAATCTTAAAAAAAAAAGAAACCTATTCTAAAATTCATCCAAAAGAATAAGCAGTCAAAAAATAACCATGAAGGGGTGCTTGGGTAGCTCAAGCAGTTAAGCATCCAACTCTTAATCTCCACTCAGGTCTTGGTCTCGGGGTCATAAGGTCAGGCCCTCCACATTGGGCTCCATGTCCAGTGTGGAGCCTACTTAAAAAAAAAACCAGACAACTTTTGAAAACTAAGAGTAATGTGGAAGAATTAGCACAAGTAGATGTTAAAGCACACGAAAAATATTCACATTAAATCAGAATAGTAGCAGTGTTAGCTAGGATGCAATAGCAAGTTATTCAAATAAGAGGGCTGAAAGAGTTTTCCTTGGCCCTGGTGTTTCCTAGGATAAAGCAAGACAACCAACCCAATGGCACAACACTATTGTCTGAGCATGCAACAAAGTCAAGGTCCCCCAGAATTTGTTGAGCTGAAGAATTGAATGGGGTCTCTGCAGGCATCCCTGAACAGGCTTCTCTTATGTGCCACAGACCCAGACTCACTACTATCCAGTGACTGCATAACAAGAGAGCATCAAGAGGGACAATGCAGAGAGGTTGGAGGGAAATAGATGAAGGAGAATGTTCCTTGTTAGCGGGAAGGAAAGGACCTTCAGACTCACTGCTGGCCTCAGGTCTAAGACTACCATAGGGAACCACCTTTCATGGGCCTCCACTACCGAAATCACCCCAGTCTCAAGGCATAATGTCTGAGGAAAAACTAAGAGGTTTTTAGAGCCTCATCTCTGGCTCTTAGAACCTGGGAGAGCTTTATCTCAATAACCACTTTTCCTCTCTTCCCCAGTAACTGGAAGAAAACTCAGCTTAGGGATGGCCTAGGACAAGGAATGGGTGAGTCAGAAAACAGAGTAGTTACAACAATAGTTGGAGGAGGACTCCACCCCCTTGACAAACCCAACTGCCGGGAGGTAAGCCAGGTGACACAACCCAAAAGCATCTGTGCAAACAAGTCCTCCCTGAAGACAAACAGAGTCTAGGAGATGCCTTACTTTTTTATCCCAAAGATCTCTCCTACCCTATGACATATATAGGTCATTGTAGCACATGTTCCTAGAGGATTAGCCGTTCCACAGATGTGTCAGCCTAAATTGTTATTTGTCCCACATCACTAGTGCTTTCAAGCTATCATAACAGTATTCTTTCAACATTTTAACAAATGCTTGTGAAGTTCCTACTATGTGACAGGCACTGTTCTAGATGCTGGGGTTGTAGCACTGAACAAAACAAAGCCCTCGCCCTCGCAGAGCTTATGTCCTAGCTGGGGGAGACGGATAAGCAAGCAAGAAAGGAAGACCATTAGATAGTGGTAAGTGCCATGAAGAAAAATAAGGCCAATCAGGGACCAGTGTGTGATGGGGAGTCCTATTTCAGTGAGGTTGCTGAGGGAGGCTTTCCCTGGAAAGGTACTATTTGAATAGAGATCTGACTAAAGTGAGGCAGCCAGTCATGTTAATGTTGGAGGAAGAACAGTCCTAGCAGAGGGACCAGCAAAGATAAAAGCCTGAGAGGAATTCTACTTGGCATGTTCAGGAAACAGCAAGATTTCCTGGTCACTGGATGGAGTGGAATGAACAGGGAGAGAATGGAAGATAACGTGAGAGAAATGGACAAAAACTAGATCAAGTAGGACCCCACAGACCAGTATGATGGTTTGGGATATTCTACTAACATGAGATGTTGCTGGAAGGGTTACAATTATCTTTGCTATGAAAAGTTTTAAACATGTATAAATCAAGAGATAATACTACAATGAACCTTTATAAGCTATCACTGGGATTCAACAGTTACCAAGATACTACTGCTTCCTGGCTGGCTCAGTTGGTGGAGCAAATGCAACTCTTGATCTTGGGGTCATGAGTCTGAGCCCCATGTTGGATGGAGAGATTACTTAAAATAATATTTAAAAAGATATTGCTGTTTGCTTCCTCTATTCCAACTTTTCCTTTTTGATTTAGCTGAAGTGTTTTCAGGTAAATTTTGCCTTTACATATGTCACATCTAGAGAAATTACTCTTTTCTTACATAACAATAAAGTCATTATCACACCTAAAAAATTAACTGTAATTCCTTAGTACCATCTAATACTTAGTCCATAGTCAAATTTCCCTCATTGCCTTCAGAATGTTTTTTATAGTTGGTTTATGATCTAAATATATTTTAAATTATTTTAAATAAATTCTTTTAACCTAGAGCAGCATTCCCTCTCTCCTCCCCCATTTTTTATACCACTGACTTCTTGAAGAAACTAGATCACTGTCCTATATAAGATCCCAAATTCAGGATTTGTCTGTTAGACTCCTCATGGTGTCTTTTAACTTGGTGCTTTAGTTCTCCTATTTTGTCTAAACTGGAAGCTGGCCACAGGCTTTTATAGATTCAGGTTCACCTTTGGAGTGGAGAATATTTTAAAGGTAGTACAGATAGGTACTGCACATTGGGGATATCTTCCTTATAGTGCTTCTAAGATTGATCCAAAATATGTGTGCTGATAACCTAAGCTTTTGGTTGTAACATTCCACATCAACACTGGTTTTGAACAAGGGAATGGAAAAATCTGCCTTGAAGTTTAGAAGGCTTCCTCTAACTGCCTTGTGAGAAGTAGAATTTAAAAGGGCAAATTTTGAGGAACACCTAGGTGGCTCAGTCAGTTGAGCCTCCAACTCTTGATTTCAGCTTGGGTCATGATCTCGGGGTCGTGACATTGATCCCTTGCATGGAGCCCCACATTGAGCCCCATGCTAGGCTCTGCTCTGGGTGGAGAGCTTGCTTAAGATTTTCTTTACCTGCCGCCTGCGTGGCTCAGTTGGTTAAACGACTGCCTTCCACTCAGGTCACGATCCTGGAGTCTAGGGATCTAGTCCCACAGCAGGCTCCCTGTTCAGCAGGGAATCTGCTTCTCCCTCTGACCTTCCCCCTTCTCATGCTCTCTCTCTCTCTCTCGCTCTCTCTCTCTCTCTCTCTCATTCTCTCTCTCTCAAATAAATAAATAAAATCTTTAAAAATATATTAAAATGAATTTAAACTAATTTTAAAAAAAAATTCTCTCTACCTTTCCCACCCACGACACTGCCCATGCACTCTCTGTCTCTCAAAATTAATTAATTAGTCAATTAATTAATCTAATTAAAAGGACAAATACCAAAGCAAGGGGATCATTAAAAGGCTGCTACAATAGTTTAGGAGATAAGCCATTTTTGACAATGCAAATGTAGGCTACTCAGATGAAGGCTGGAGGGGCCTGGGCCCCTGAAGGCTTCACTGAGTAGATCTGCAAAACAGCTCAGACACCTCATAGTGTCCAAAAGAGAGAGAAATACATCTTTACCTTATTTAGGCTACATTTCACTTTGGATCTCCTTCACATGCACTGAACCTACATCCTAAACAATACAAATCATTCCAGTTCTAACAAGCTCTGATTGTTATCACTGGGATACAAGACAACTGACTTCCGGTCTTAACTGTATTGGCCATGTGACCTTGAACAAAAAAGAGGTAGGAAGATGTTCCAAGTAGAAGGAACAGTATGCGTGAGGTTTCAGAAACTGTAATTTGGCCTTTATCTTATAAGCAACAGAGAGCATCTGAAAGTGGCAAGTACAAAGGGAATTTTCCAAAGATGAAATGGGTGGTAGTGTAGAAGGGAAGATAAACCAGAGACCAGGAGACAATATTAGGAATCCAATCCAGGCCTTGCTTCTACCCAATGGGCAGGCATTGATGAGCCAAAATAATTTATTTCTTCAAAGACTTACCATGGTTAATTCTATCACCACTTCTCTGACTATTATTTCCTACTACTTTTTTTTACTTGTTCCTAACTTTACTCCAGCCACACTGACCTGCTTGCTGTTTCTTGAATAAATTTCTTGAACAAGTACACTCCTGCCTCAGGGATTTTTGTACTTGCTGTACCCTCTGTCTGGAATGGCTCTTTCACTAGATAGTCACATGCTTTCCCTGACCAATCTACCTTAATTGGCAGCCCATTCCCATTCCCCATTCCCCATCCCCCTTACTCTGACTTGTTTTACTTCAGAGATTCTATTACCACTTGGAGATATATATATATACATATATACATATCACACACACACACACACACACACACACACACACACATTCTGTTGTTGTCTTCTGTCCCTTCTCTCCCTCTGCCTGCCACTCCCCCTGCTAGAATGTAAACATCATGAGTATAGGGACTTTGTCTACACTGTTGCTGTAACCCCAGTACTTAGAACACTGCATTAAAACGTAATTGGTTGGAGTGATTGAGTGATTCACTCAGTTAAACCTCCAACTCTTGATTTCAGCTTGGGTCATGAACTCAAGCCACGTGTCAGGCTCCACACTCAGCACGGAAACTACTTCCCCTTCCCCTTTCCCTCTCCCTCTGCCCCTCCCCCTGTTGGTGCATTCTCGCTCTCTCTCTCTCTCTCAAATAAAATATAAATCTTTTTTTAAAAGAATAATAAATGTTTAAATTTTTAGAAAAATGTCTTCATAACCACAAAGTGGGGAATAACTTTTATTAAACAACCCACAAAAATACAAACCTTCAAGGAAGGGATTGATAAATTCAACTGCATTAAAATTAATAACTTTGAAACATCTCTAAAGAAAGTAAAAAGACAATCTACAAACTAAGAGAAAGATCATTCACTCAACAAATATTATTGAGCACCTACTATGTGCCAGATACTGATAATGGTCCTTAGGATAAATCAATGAACAAATCAAAACGATGTAAAAAATCCCTGCCCTACGTGCACCCGACTATTTATAGCAGCAATGTCCACAATAGCCAAACTATGGAAAGAACCTAGATGTCCATCAACAGATGAATGGATAAAGAAGATGTGGTATATATATACAATGGAATACTATGCAGCCATCAAAAGAAATGAAATCCTACCATTTGTGACAATGTGGATGGAACTAGAGGGTATTATGCTTAGCGAAATAAGTCAATCGGAGAAAGACAACTATCATATGATCTCCCTGATTTGAGGAAGTGGAGATGCAATATGGGGGGGTTCGGGGGGTAAGAAAAGAATAAATGAAACAAGATGGGATAGGGAGGGAGACAAACCGTAAGAGACTCTTAATCTCACAAAACAAACTGAGGGTGGCTGGGGGGAGGGGGGGAGGGAGAGGGTGGTGGGGTTATGGACATTGGGGAGGGTATGTACTATGGTGAGTGCTGTGAAGTGTGTAAACCTGACGATTCACAGACCTGTACCCCTGGGGCTAATAATACATTACATGTTTATAAAAAAAAATTAAAAAAAAATCCCTGCCCTTAGGGAACATTCTATTGAAATACATGTTAATTACTACAGGCCAGGTGCCATTCTAAGTATTTTACATATATTAATTCATTAATTGGCACAATAACTCTATGAGTTTTGTACTCCACAGATAAGAAAAACGAGGAGATTAAGGAAACTGAAGCACAGAGAAGTTAATTGTCTGAGATTACAGTAGGTGAAGGGTGGAGCTGGGATTTGAACCCAGGGAGTCTGGCTCCAGAGCTATGTCCTCTATACCTTGGATGGGTATATTAACATTCATGGCATCTAACTGACAAAGGATTAGAATACGGGCTATATGTAGTGAAAAGAAGGGCCATCTGTACCCCAATGTTTATAGCAGCAATGGCCACAGTCGCCAAACTGTGGAAAGAACCAAGATGCCCTTCAACAGACGAATGGATAAGGAAGATGTGGTCCATATACACTATGGAGTATTATGCCTCCATCAGAAAGGATGAATACCCAACTTCTGTAGCAACATGGATGGGACTGGAAGAGATTATGCTGAGTGAAATAAGTCAAGCAGAGAGAGTCAATTATCATATGGTTTCACTTATTTGTGGAGCATAACAAATAGCATGGAGGACAATGGGAGATGGAGAGGAGAAGGGAGTTGAGGGAAATTGGAAGGGGAGGTGAACCATGAGAGACTATGGACTCTGAAAAGCAATCTGAGGGTTTTGAAGGGGCGGGGGGTGGGAGGTTGGGGGAACCAGGTGGTGGGTATTGGAGAGGGCACGGATTGCATGGAGCACTGGGTGTGGTGCAAAAACAATGAATACTGTTACGCTGAAAAAAAAAAAGAATACGGACTATATCAAAGAGCTCCTACAGAGCAGTAAAAGAAAAACAAGCATCAGAAAAAAGAGTAAAAGACATAAGCAAGTATTTTCCAGAAGAAATATGGCCCATAAATATAGAACTGATTCTCAGCCTCTAGTAATTGGGGAAATACAAGTTAAAACCACAACAAGGTAGCATTCAACACTAAACTGATCAGTAAAAATTAAAAAGTCAGTTAAAGGAAAATTGAATATGCATGGAACCTATGACTCAGCAGTTCTACTCCTAGACATGTGTCTTAGAGAAATTTTTACACATAAGCATCGGAAGACATATATAAGAATGTCCTGGAAGCATGGTTTGTAGTAACAAAAGCAAGCTGAAAACAACCCAAATATCCATCAATAAAAGCACAGATGAATAAATCATGGTACATCCATCCATATTCATACACTGGAATACAGAAAACAGAGCCACATATATCAACAAAGATGAACCTCAAAATCTTAGTGTTGAATGAAAACAATCAAGCCACAGCAGAATACCATCTTATGGGGCACCTAGGTGACTCAGTCCTTTCAGCATCTGCCTTTGGATCAGGTCATGATCCCCGGGTCCTGGGATCAAACCCCCACATCAGGGTCCTTATTCAGTGGGGAGTCTGCTTCACCCTCTGTCTGCCGCTCCCCCTGCTTGTGCTCTCTCTCTCTCTCTCTGACAGATAAATAAATGAAATATTAAAAAAAATTATCTTACATATGTATACATGTATGTGCATATATATAAAAATTGGCAAAACTAAACAATGTTTTATTGTTAAGGACACATATATACGTATATGATAAAACCACTGATAAAAGCAAGGGAATAATAGACAAACTCATCAGTATAGTGGTGTTTCATGGTGGAGGAGATGAGGGGAATATTAGGGAGAGGCATGTAAGGGCCTTTGAAGCTGCAGATTGCATTTTATTTCTTCATCTGGGTGATAAATACATATGTGTTCTCATGATTATTCTTTCATCTCTTTTATGCATATGATCTATTTCACAATAATACAAAGAAAAAACCCCATTGGATCTGAAAAGCATTATATGCTCCTTTTAGGACAAGAAGGCTGGGGAAGAGCTGGCAGCCCAGGCCTATTTCTGCTGGCCCACCCCTTGTTTCATGTTCGATCTTTTGATGTTGACCACACTGCTAGGCACCCCACACTTGGTATGTGCCCTTCATACCAGTTATTCCCCAGGGGTCACAAATTACCAGCTTTGGGGCCAAATCAGTTTGCAGTTGAGTTTTGTTTAGACAGTACAGTTATTGTTTTTTAAAATTTGAAATGGTTCAGAAAATGAAAACACAGACACATACACATATATATGTACATACATTCAAATACAGAGAGATAAAATACACATAAAAAGTACTGGCAATTGTTGAGTCAAAGAGGTGGATAGATGATATACAAGTGTGTGTTATTCTATTCTTTTAACTTTCTTTTATGTTTGAAATTTTCACCAAAACATTTGGAAAAACCAACTTTGAAGTGCTTTTGAAGGAGTGTGCCCTTTCCAGTTCACCACAATCCCCACCATTCCCTATTGTAACTTTCAGCCAGTCCCCTCATTTCCAGTATCTCCATTCCCTAGAGACATTTGAGTTTGAAACATGTGGCTCAGCTTGTAGATCTTGGCTCCTCCTAGATCTCTCTGTTGCCTGAATGTAAACAGGTAGTGGTGTTGGAACACGACAGGCATTTCTCTCATTCCCAAAAACTGAATAAAGCACACATGAAGTTTTGTATTTTTGTAACAGATTAAGGACAATGCCAGCTGATGTAATTCACCACTACCCTGCAGTGGAGAGGGAACCCTCCTGCAGTTACAGTAACTTTAGCAGTTGTACTGTACCTTGTAAGATATAGGCGGGGCCTTGAAAAAGTCAAGCCACACCAGTTAGTTTCTCCCAGAAGATAAGATGAAGAATTTTTTGATTCTTTATGACTCCTGTAGTCTCTCTGGCACCAAGGGTGGAAAGGGTGAGAAAGTATGATCTTTCAGCAACATCAAAGGGCCAGTGGGGGCAAACTACTGTATCAGGTGAATAACCTCTGAGATAAATAGCTGTTCTGTTACATGGTGCTTGGACTTGTGAGTTAGAAAAAATCCCTCGAGTGTGGGTGCATAGGCACCAGAAAGTTTCTAGTCCATAAACCTTTCCTCTTCAGACTGACGGATTAGAGAAGCTAAAGCAGCTTCCCAGTTAGCATTTGTCTTGTCATATTCTGGGATATGACAGTTTCTTTCTCTGCAAACTCTGGTTTTCACTCCCACAGCTATCACACTGCACTAAACAAATCCTTGATCCCTGCTACCCCAGGCTTGTATCTGCCCACACCATACAGAATGAATGCACCCAATTGTTTAGAACACAAAACAAGATTAGAAGGAATAAGCAGATAGCCAGAGGTAGGCAGTGTCACTTGGTGGATTAGCTGAGGTTGGCCAGTGACACTGCGTGACAAACTGGACTGGCTTGCCAAAGCCGGTGGAGAATTGGCAAGAACCCTGTCTGATTGTTCTAATCACTGGACGGGAAGCTCAAGATCACTTGTTCTTCCGATCCCCACTCACCTTTGACCTAGGACCAGAACTGAATGGTTTCCACTGGCCCTGTCACTTTTTGGAATGGCTTTGCTTTTTGGTTTATTCTTGCCTTGGCCTCCACATCTTGTTGACCTCCCAGGTCTTAGAACTTCAACTTGTTTCTGATATTTAGATCTCCATATGACCGCCATTTGCTTGGGGTATTATTGATGCCTGTTCATCATTCTCCATGACCTGCTTTGGCTACTTTCTGTCAATATCTTATGGTGACAGAACTCACTTAAGGATTTGACACTGTTTTGATAAGTCCTTACCAGGCCAGAAGATAAGGGAAAGAAGAAGTCTATTACCAGAGCGCTGGCATCAAGAAGGTATCTTCAGGCCTCTGGAAAGGAAGTGAAGGCCAAGACCAGACAATTACCTGCTGAGTTGTGACCCAGGGATAAGACCTTACTTCTCATGTGCAGTGCTCAAGAGGGAAATCCCTACTGGAAAAACACAAATCAATAAATACAGGCAGATAAGATCAAAAAGAGGAACATCATGAAACAATGAGTGTATCATTAGCCAAGGGTTTATGATTAATTCTGTAAAGTCACGTTTGAGAGAGAGAGAGAGAAGAAAGAATCAGTATGCTTACTAACATCGAGTTCTCACATTCCCAGGTTTCCTAATTTCTTTTAGCCACCATTCCATTTTCTTTGACATAATTCAGGGTGACCAGGACTACCCACATACCAAGAAAGTCTCTGGCCTAAAAAATTGCAATCACTCTCACCCTTAGTTCAGGTGGGACTAGATTAATTTTTTTCTCAAAAATAAGAGAAAATACTACAAAATCATAGAAACCAACATATTGATAAAACAGGTATCTTACCCCAGTTTTTCCTGGATACAGGCTGATCAGTAATCCACAGCTTACGAGCCCCATTTTTCGACACGTTCTCACAGCCCCGGACTTGGCTTACATTTAATCATTCCCTGAGCGTGAGTTGAGGTGAAGTTAAGCAGCAGCCCCACTGGGTCTAGTAGGATTTGGGAGGACCTTCATGAAACTGTGTTTTCTGAGTTGTTCGGAGAAAAAGGTCAAATCCTCTCTTCAGACCCAATCATCTCCTTGGAGAGAGAGGCTGATTCTGTTGACCAGGTTTCCTGGTCCCTGACCACCTCCCAGGTTAACAAAGCATCCCACTTATGTATCAGTAAATCCTAAAAGGTATTAGAAGGCAGGAAACTGTGCAGTGTCACTGAAGAATCTGGAGGTACATGACGGTTTCTGTTCACCTACCAGTAGAAGACCTAGAAGCCTGACCAGATAATGGAAAAAGCATGTCTAAAAACTTGTGCTTCCTCTCTAACAGGAGATTAGTTGAATAAATCATGGCATATCCATATAATGAAATGTGATATATGTTGTCAGAGAAGGGAATTGACATGGAAAATGCCCATAATATACTGCTAGGTGAAGAAGTAGGTTACAAGACAGTACACAGACTATGATTCCATTTTTGGTTAATAAATTATACATAATAACACTGAGTTTTAAATATAAGTATATATATGAACAAGGCACTGAACAAAGTGATTTACATTAATTACTTTATCCTCACGACAACCCTAGGGTGTAAGTAGTATTATACTTGTCTTCTTACAGATAAAGAAACTGGGCAGGAAGAGGGTAAGTAATTTGCCATGGTTCACTGGAGTGGCAGAGCTGGGAAACAGACCTAGATATGCTGGACTCTGGAGCCCAAGCTCTTCAGTGACACCATATCTATGTCTATGTTTGTACAGAAAAAAAGTCAAGAGAGAGAAACACCAGGATGTTAACATTAACTGGTTATTTCTGGGTGATGAGATTATGAGTGACTTTTGTTCCCTTTATGCTTTCCTGAGTAGTCTGAACTCTTTGTGATTTACATGGATTATTTATATAATCAGGAAAAACAATAAATTAATTTCCATTTTGAAAAAAGTGAACATCCACTGTTTCCAAACTGTAGGTGGCAAACTACTGGGGAGTGGAGGGGAGGAGTAACTTAATTATTACAAAAGTTCTGGAAATTCCCACATGACCCAAGCATTGTCTAGAATGAATATGTTTGCACATATTTTTTCCAAATGACATGTTGTATATACTGTCATGGTATATACTCTTTGTGCTTGTGTTTATTCCATATTTCTCAATCAATGAATATTAAAAATACTACTATTATAATATGGAAGTCCATAAATTTTAAACACTAAAATAAAGGATGAGATCTGCTGCTACAAGGAAAAATATATGTATGGGCCAGCACTGTAGCCTGAGTGTCTTCTCGCCAACTTACCACCTTTTTCTCAGAAGCAATGGGAGGAAATAGAGGGGGGAAACTGCAGAGGCACAGATTATTAAAAGTTAATCCAGGGTTGCGGAAGGGGAAGTGGGTGGGTGGATGGGATAACTGGGTGACGGGCATTACGGAAGGCACATGATGTGATGAGCACTGGGTATTATACGCAACTCATGAATCAATGAACACTACATCAAAACTAATGATGTAGTATATGTTGGCTAATTAAATTTAAATGAAAAAAATAAATAAATTACAAAAAAGCCTTTAAAAAAAAAAGTTAATCCAGAAGTCCCAGGAAAAGGTAAGTTAGAAGGATGAGAGAACATGGAGAGGGAGTTGATATTGGCTCAGAAAATTCTATTATGGAAAGACAGAAGGCTAAATCTCCCCTATATTACCAGAGGCTAGTCCCCACACTCAACCACAAGGATGTCAACACCTATATAGGCTGTGATGTTGCAATACCTGAGTGCTAGCCTTTGCTCAAGGGCCAGGCTGGTATCCAATCAGCAGAAAGACATGGAGTGGCGAGGGCCCTCCCCATCTTCTGCCAAACCAACTCAAAGGTCAGCAGCTGCCTTTCCTTTCTCTCATTCTTCCTTTCCCTTTTGAAATGTGTCCCTTATCTTCGATTTCTGCACAACTTCTTGGCCCCCTCTCAGGTCTCCAGGTTACACTACTCCCTAGGACTCCAGTGATTTCATTACCCATAAGAAACCATCCTGATCACAAGATCTCAAATTAAGATACTCACTCACTGATCATTCATTCAATAATAAGGGCCTTAGGGGCAGAGGCCCTGACAAATTAGGTATAGTCCCTACCCTTTTAGAAGCATACAGTCTTCAGGTGTGAAAAGCAAAAAACCAACGAAAATAAAATCAAACTTACAATTCCATTTGCTTCATTGGGCATGAAGTTACAACACGGTAAGAGACAGGAGTCAGCGCGAGGAATGAGGGCTTTGTTTTCCCCTTCTCATTTTAGCCTGTATTTGGGATTCACTTAGGGACAAGGCCCCACACCATCACCCTTGCTTAGTAGAGCAGGCACCGAGGCCTGGAACACTGGCTTACTCTAAGGGAGAACAGTCTTCAACAGACCAATGACATGGGGAAAAAAAGACGGTGGGAAGGAGGATTGTTCTCTATTAAAAGCAAATTTAGGTTTTGCCAAAGGACTCAAAGCTGAGTCTGATCCAGTCCTTGAATCCAGATGCCAATCTTCAGGAAATACAGAGGAACCTACTGAAGTGCACCATGGGCATGCTGTAAACAAAGTTCAGGCTGTGGAAAATTCTCCAGGTCAAATGTGGACTCTTCAAGGTATAAATAACGTCAGAAAAAGAAAGTGATGGAGGAGGAACCTGTAAATGAAAACAGACTTAACCTCTTCAAAAATGCCAAGGTCATTGGGAGAAATCAGAGGGGAAGACAAACCACAAGAGACTGTGGACTCTGAGAAACAAACTGAGGGTTTTGGAGGAGAGGGGGGTGGGGGGGTTGGGTGAGCCTGGTGGTGGGTATGATAGAGGGCACGTATTGCATGGAGCACTGGGTGTAGTGCATAAACAATGAATCTTGGAACAGTGAAAAAATAAAATAAAGTTTTAAAAAATGCCAAGGTCATAAAAGGAAAGATCAAGAAAGTATCACAGCTTGGAGGAGACTAAGGAGACATGATTATTCCACGCAATGTGAGACCTGGTAGAATCCTGGAACAGAAAGTGGACATTAGGAGAAAATTTTAGTGCAATTCAAATGAACTCTGATATTAACAGCAATGTACCAGTATTGGTTTCTTACCTGTGATATCTTTACCTTGGTTACATAAGATGTTAACATAAGTGTAAGCTGGGCAAAGGGTACAGGGACTCCACGCTCTCTTGGCAACTCTCCCATAAGTCTAAAACTTTCCAAAATAAAGAGTTTAAAAAGGAAAATTTAAGGAATATATCAATTCTTTCATTTTTTTTTAAGATTTTACGTATTTATTTGTCAGAGAGAAAGAGAGAGCACAGGCAGGCAGAGTGGCAGGCAGAGGGAGACGCAGGCTCGGCACCTGCCGAGCAAGGAGCCCAGTGTGGAACTCCATCCCAGGATGCTGGGATCATGACCTGAGCCAAAGGCATACGCTTAACCGACTGAACCACCCAGCCGTCCCTAGAAACCTATCAATTCTTTTAATGGGTAAGACTATGATAATAAAGCCATAGAAATGCATAGAAAAGATTACTTTAAATGTTAAGATAGGGTGGCTCTGTTGGTTAGGCATCTGCCTCTGGCTCAGGTCATGATCCTGGAATCCCGGTATCGGGCCCCTCATCAGACTCCCTGCTCAGTGGGGAGTCTGCTTCTCCCTCTGCCCCTCACCCTGATCTCATGCTCTCTCTCACTCTCTCTTGCTCTCTCTCAAATAAATAAAATCTTTTTAAAAATGTCTAAACTATCCAAAGCAATCTATAGATTTAATGCAATTCCTATCAAAATACCAACAGCATTTTTCACAGAACTGGAATAAACAACCTTAAAACTTATATGGAACCACAAAGAACCCAGCTAGCCAAAGCAATTTTGAAAAAGAAAAAAAAGTTAGGATAATGGTTATTTGTGGAGGAGGAAGAGGGTTATGACTGAAATGGGGCACATGAGAGTCTTCTGGGGTTTTATTTCTTGATGTAGGGGTGGCTGCAAGGTATTAGTCTTCTAAATATTTATTAAGCCATACATTTATTTTAGCTGGTTTTCTGTATCTATATTTTATTTTATAATGAAAAATTAAAAAGAGAGAGGAGTGCCTGGGTGGCTCAGTCGTTAAGCAGTTGCCTTCAGCTCAGGTTATGATACTGGGGTCCTGGGATCGAGTCCCGTCTGGGGCTACCTGCTCAGCGGGGAGCCTGCTTCTCCCTTGCCCACTCCTCCTGGAATACTGGAGGTACTCTTCCTGCTTCTGTCCCCTCTCTCACTGTGTCTCTCTCTGTCAAATAAATTTTTAAAAGTCCAAAAAAATTAAAGAGAGAGAGAATTAAGAGACATAACTTTCAAATACAATCAGTAATACTAGTTTGGATCCTGATTCAAATCAACCAACTGTAAAAAGACATTTGAATGGGGACTAGATATTAGGTATTATTCAAGAATTACAAAATTTGTTAAGGGTAATAGTGGCATCACTTTGGAAGAAAACATTCCTATTTTTGTATGCACAGTGAAGTATTTAGGGGTGAAATGACATGATATCTTAGAATTGCTTTAAGATACTTCAAGAAAAAAAATCGGGGCAATATATGGAACAAGTATAGCAAAATATTAGTAATTATTGAAGATGAACAAAAAACATAAACACAAAGATAAAAATTTGTTGCATTGCCTAGTTTTGTGTGTATTTGAAATTTTTGTAGTAGCTAGTTAAAAGAGGGGGACATCCCAAGCCAGACTGCCTGAGGGCAATAGTCTCAACAAAAAACTAATCTTGGGTCCTCCCCCACCCCACAAACCTCCCAGAGCTCCCTCCCCACTCACCACCTCCTTGAGATCACAACCCCTGTAGTCTCAGAGAGTGGTCTGTGAAAGGTATTTTCCTTCTTTCGCTCTCTGAGTCCCTAGGACTAGATGGCAATCCTTCTTACCTTTCTTCATCCTGATGTCTTAATAATCTCAGGAAAGAGTCAAAGGGCAAATGACCAGGGCCCAGGGCTCACACCTGATAGGGCAGTCCTTGGTACTCCAAAGCCTGCCTCTTGCAGTGGGTCGTAGGTGTGGGGCAGGACAAAGAAGGTAAAGGGCACGTGAAAATCCTCCTGACCATATACATTCACTATCCAGCAAGCTTCAAGAGGCTTTGTGGCACCATTGTTTGGAAGAGTGTTCTGGGATCTTTGTCTTCCTCGGGCTCCTGAGCAACATGCCTTGTTTCAAGCAGCCTACGCACTTCCAGAGTCTGATACTTCTGCAATGGCCCTTGAGCTACCTTGCCATATGTGAGTACTGATCCTACAATGCACGGCAATAAGCCAGTGTCAGAGGCCAGGGCCAGATCTGGGGTGAATTTCATGCTCATGGGAAGTCTCATGTCTAACTTTTGATCATCTCAGATGGTATTACAGAGTAAAGTCAAGGAGTCTTGAGTCTTACCAGTGTCCTGGAGAAGGAAGAGATAGAGCCACAGGTGGTGGTGAGAACAGGCAGAGGGGTAGAACAGGGTCATGATGGATATGAATAGATCTGGCTAATTTCAGCCACTTCTTAACCCTCACAATCTGGAAAGGGGAAATGAAGCCCAAGGAATAGGCATGATACGCCCATAAGCATAAGGAAGCATCGGGAGTGGGGCAGAAGAAGCATTAGAATAACGGACTTGGAGAAGTACAGCCTGTGTTTAAACCATAGAGTTTTCCATTCTGGGAGGGGCTAGGGTGGTAGCATGTAGGGAGATAGTGATAATGAAAGGAATGGTGAATGAGCAAGAGGATAAGAATGGTAAATGGGGCGGGAGGTACCTGGGTGGATCAGTCTGGTAAGTGTCTGTCTTTGGCTCAGGTCAAGATCCCAAGGTCCTGGGATGGAGCCTACCCCAGGCTCTCTGCTCAGTGGGGAACCTGCTTCTCCCTCTACCTGCCACTCGCCTGCCTGCTTGTGCTGGTGGCAGGCAGGGAGCAGGAGTAGAGGGATGGTGAGTGGACAGCGATGATGGGGAATTAGAAATAGGGCTGGTATATGGCAGATGATAAAGGAAATATCTGAAGGACAAGCAGACATGGATGCTGGATGGGCAGGAGCTGGACTGTGCAGAAGGCCATGACCAGAGCCTTGAATATTTCGGAGGGCTCTTAAGGGGGGTGTACCTGGGCAAGTTCTGTTGGCAGCACAATTCTGACCTGACCTGCTCCCTCATCAGTTTGGATCTTGCAGCCATTATTCATTTCCTTGCTGTTTACATCCTTGTGGCCACTGCCAGTGCTGTACTTTACCTGGTTTTTCCTGGACTGGAAGACTCCAGAGCAAGGTAAGACCCATAGACCTAGAAAGAACACGGCCTAAGAATGTTCCAACTTAACCTATGACCAGGGAGTCCCACTCACTATGCCACAGGCCTCTCATCCAAGTTCTCAGAGTCACAGGACCTGGGCCAGCCAGGACTGTCTTGGGGTCTCTTCCTTTTCTACCTCTCTAGCAGAGCCATGGTCCCTCCATGCTATTAGGAAAGCCCCGAAAGAGTGGGAGGGATGGGGTTGCCACACACAGACACCATCCCCCACTGATATTTCTGTCTCAGGTGGCAGGCGTTCAGCCTGGGTAAGGAACTGGTGTGCCTGGACCCACATCAGGGACTATTTCCCCATTACGGTAAGTGTCTCTTTCCCAGCATCCCCCACAGTTCCCAAGATACTAGGCATTTATGCCAAATTACTAAGGTTGTCCATAAGGAAAAGAAGACTACCAGAGAAGTCTCAGTGCAGCCTAGACATACTTCAAAACCTGACATTGCAGCTGGGGACTCGCTGCTCTGCCAGCATACTTTGGACGCCTTTAGCATGACCTACCAGATGACACAGACAGAAACGCAAATACAGTTGTTTAACAGACATTGATTGAAAGCCTACCCTACCACATGTTAGAGGTACAGAGAAGTGAGTAGGATGTGATCTGTCAGCAAGGTGCTCCCATCTAATAAGAAGGACAGACAAGTATGTATTTATAGTTTGGTATGGGTACACAAGTAGTTCAGAGTTGGGGTAAGGAAAAGCTTCACAGATGTGGTGATATTTTGGCAGGGTTTTCAAGTTCAATGGCAGACACTCAGGCAGAAACCGGAAGGGGTTTGGGTGGAGAAAATAACAGGAATACAATGTAGAAATGTACTGCTATGCTGATCCTCAGAGCATTCTTTGGAGTAGACAACTAACACTGCCCCGATTTTTAGACCAGAGCTTGCCGATACCATGAGTAAGGCGCACTGAGCCAAATGGCCGAAACTACTTGCAGCCAGCCATGGGGAAGAGGTCCAGCAGTTCTAGCTGGCCCGGATCCTACCTGGTTTTCCAGGGGCTGAGGAGACCCATATCTTGGCCCCCTGAAACGCCCTCATGGCCTAGCAGTTGAAAAGCTCTGCTTTAGGGGCACCTGGGTGGCTCAGTCTGGTCATGACCCTAGGGTCCTGGGATTGAGACCTATGTCGGCTCCCTGCTCTGCGGAAAGTCTACTTCTTCCTCTCCCACTCCCCCTGCTTGCATTCCCTCTCTCGCTGTGTCTCTCTCTGTCCAATAAATACATAAAATCTTGGAAAGAATGAAGAAAGGAAGGAAGGAAGGAAGGAAGGAAGGAAGGAAGGAAGGAAGGAAGGAAGGAAGGAAGGAAGGAAAGAAAGAAGGAAGGGCAGCTCTGCTTTAGAGAACACCCTGATCTCTGAAACATCTTCAGCCTTGCTTCTTCACGTGATCTCATTCCACCACGTTTGGCACTTCTCTCCATGACTGCAGATCCAGAAGACTAAAGACTTGTCGCCGGAGCACAACTATCTCATGGGGGTTCACCCTCATGGTCTCTTGACCTTTGGAGCCTTCTGCAACTTCTGCACTGAAGCTACAGGCTTCTCAAAGGTCTTCCCAGGCATCACTCCCCACCTGGCCACACTGTCCTGGTTCTTCAAGATCCCCTTTGTCAGGGAGTACCTCATGGCCAAAGGTACTTTGGACCATACTTACTGGAGCTTCTGACCCATTTTTTTCTGCTGGGAGACACACCTTCTTAAGGCTCATCCCCTACCTCTCAACCACCTCTCACCCATTCCCATCAGAGCATAGTAGTTAAAAGCATATGTTCTGGAGCTAAACTGTTTGGGTTTGAGTCCCAGCTCTGCCACCTACTGTGTGGTCTTGAGCAAGCTACCCATCTCACTTTCCTCATCTGTAAGGTGAGGCTGACGATAACAGACCAACCTCAGATTTGATGTGACAGTTAAATGAGAGCATACAAGGAAAACATTCACTATAGTGTCTGCCACAGAGTATATGCTCAGTAAAGAATAACTTTTGCTATTTAGTGGCAACAGAGGAAAAGAAAAGAGTAAGATTATAGTTGAAATTCAGAAAGTCCTTCTGGTTATTCCACTGGAAATCTTCCCACTATAGTTTCAACCTAGCGCTTCCTATGAAGTGGAGATATTGCCTCCAAGTGAAACATGTTGGGTTTGCCCTTTTCTCCCCACCCTTGTCCCCATCTCATTGATTTTCCTTCCGAGACTTACGGGAACACAGGGTGCATAGACAGGCCAATGGGGAGTAGAGCAGAGGGTGTTCTCTCTCAGCCATTTCCACCCCTCCTTATATTGCTCCTCTCTCTGCTCCTTGATCCTCTTAGGTGTGTGCTCCGTGAGTCAGCCAGCGATCGACTACCTGCTAAGCCACGGCACTGGCAACCTCGTGGGCATCGTGGTAGGAGGGGTGGGAGAGGCCCTTCAAAGTGTGCCCAACACCACCACCCTCATCCTCCAGAAGCGCAAGGGGTTTGTACGCACAGCCCTCCAGCATGGGTGAGTGTTCCTCCCAGGGCAGGGGGCGTGGCCTTCTCTGAGCAGCATCACCTGTTACATGATGTCAAAATGACTCAGACATGAGTCTTGCCCTCTTGGAACTTACTAGCGCACAAGGGAGATGGCCATAGCATTTTTAAAAGGTTTAATGTCATCCACTCCTTTTAAACTAGCCAGACCAGTTCTCGGAAAGCCAAACCAGAAGCCCAGATTCATTATCATGGGGCTTGGCTAGGGCTCCCAAATATATACAGATGACGCCCACATCACCTCTAGCAAAATCAATATCTGTATCTGCTTGTTAATGTAAGTGCAAGGGGCAGGTTGTACAGTATGGTGAGGATGTGCGCAGAAGCTGAAGTCAGGGACCCTGATCTGAAACCCTGGTTCCATAACTTACTGTGCGTTCTGAGACAGATTACTTAACCATTCTGAGTCTTGGTGTTTTCCTTTTCATGATGCGGCTCTAATAATTGTAACTCCTCCATAGGGTCATGGTGGGGTTTAAATAAAACAACAAATGTGTCTGGCACACAATAAGTGGTAGATAATCATTACCCACTCTAACTGAGGGGTAAAGATAGGAGGTAAAGAGCAGGTGCCAAGATGGGAACTGTGGGGTGCACCATGATGTCAGGAGGCCAGGCCACTGAACACAGAGGTGATTGTCTTATTACAGACTCAGAGAAAAGTAGTTCATCCAAGGGCCTTGCCTGAGTGGCCTGTTCGTCAGTTTGGAACCTAATGTAGGGGAGACAGTTCTGAGCAGGGAGGAAGGAATCCTGTGTTCTAGCCCAGGTCGTGCCAATCACTGACTGCCCAGTGAACTTTCCTCTCAGAACCTGGGCTTGTGGATCTGTAAGATAAAGAAAATACCACCACCCCCTACTGTGCCCTGCACTGTCTCTGCTGTGAGGATCCAAGAAGGCAACATATATCAGAATGCAGAGAGATGCCTAGTAACTCACAAAGATTTGTATAAGAGAGGCCATGCTCTCTGTACTCTCCTCTCACAAGAGGACTTCAGGAGCCTGACTCTCTATCTATGGCCCGAGAGGGACACAAATTTTCTCTTCTGTAATCTCAAGGGACAGAATACTTTATACATATTTCCTGTGGGGGATGGGCATATCATAATATATGCGTCTGTGTGATATTATCGTCATCTCTATGCTTCCTACTAGTAGAAACAGAGTCAGATATTTCCCTGCATGACACTTTCTGGAAACTTTTCTTAACATGATACAGGTCTCTGGGGATCTCTGCCCAAAACCCTCTTCCTTCCCTCCACCCCCATATCTCATCCTTGTGATCCTGGACCAGAGACAGCATTCTCACCGGACTTGAACATTTCAAGACGAGAAAGAGTCAATATGGGAGCCCTGTTTGGTGCAAGAAGAAATCCTTTATGTTGCAGGGATTTTATATAGCTGGGACCCTGGCCAGGAGCAAATGTTCTTCCTGAGTGGTTCTCAGTCTAGCCCATGTTTGAGAAATAATTCGGGGTTTTCCTTCAGGACTCATCTGGTCCCCACCTTCACATTTGGAGAAACTGAGGTATATGATCAGGTGCAATTCCATAAGGACAGCTGGATGTACAAGTTCCAGAGCTGCTTCCGCAGAATCTTTGGTTTCTATTTCTGCATCTTCTATGGAAGAGGCTTCTACCCAGGCACCAGTGGGCTTCTGCCCTACTCGCTGCCTATTGTCACTGTAGGTAAGTGCTGCTTTCAGCCCC
This sequence comes from Enhydra lutris kenyoni, assembly GCF_002288905.1. NCBI lineage: Eukaryota > Metazoa > Chordata > Mammalia > Carnivora > Mustelidae > Enhydra > Enhydra lutris. Next base: position 2,177,681 of record NW_019154165.1, on the reverse strand, counting down.
AAGACCACCTCAGCTCTTTCCTGACCTCAATCTCAGCCCTCCCATCCCACCCCCACCAAAGAAAAGGGAAGCAGAGAGGGAGAATCTGGGAGTGGACTTGGCAAGTGAGAGGATCTGGCCCAGGGAAGAAGGAGGTTAAAGGAAGAGAAGATCTAACACTTGCTCCTTCTCTTTTCCCATCTCCAGTTGGGGAGCCTTTGCTGGTGCCCAAAATTGAAAAACCAAGCCAGGAAGTGGTGGACAAATACCATGCACTCTATATGGATGCCCTGTGCAAACTCTTTGACCGGCACAAGACCCAGTATGGCTGCTCAGAGACCCAAAAGCTGCTTTTCCTGTGACTGAATGAGCTTGCATGCCCAAAAAAAAATGTGCCTTGGGGAGAAGACTCATTTACTGCTAACTAAGAGGGGGAGAAAAGGAGATAAGGGAAGGCTCTGTGTAGTAGGGGAGGACATTAAGAATTCTTTCCTTGTCACAAAGCCTTCATAGTTGCTGTCCCAGGGAGCTTCACTCAGTCATTCCACAAAAGGGAGCATCCTGAGGCCCCTCAGGCCCAGCCATGGGCATGCTAAGCACACACATGCTTCCTTCCTAAGCCTAACCCCCAGGCCTCGAAGGACTCAAATGACAGCCAAACAGCCCAAGTAGCCCCCACTCTGGTGCTGGTTGTTGTTATACGGTCATAATGCATATTTTAATTGGGATTTTTTTGCATTCCATAAGTTTAACCTGTTTAAAGCGTAAAATTCAGTAGTACTTAGTATATTCACAGAGTTGTGCAACCACTACCACTAATTTTAGAACATTGTTCAGCACCCCAAATAAGAAAGCCAATACACATTAGCGGTCACTCCCCATTCCTTCATCTCTCCCAGCCACTAGCAAACACTAATCAACTTTCCATTTCTGTGGATTTGCCATTTTGGGACATTTCATATAAATGGAATCAGAGACTACATGGGTTTTTTAGGACTGGCTTCTTTCTTTTAGCTTCATGTTTTCAAGGCTCATCCGTGTTGTGGCGTGTATCCCTACTTCATTCTTTTTACGGCTGAATAATATCCCATTGCACATATACACAACAGTTGTCATCCAGTCAACCAGTTGATGGGCTTTTGGGTTGTTTCCACTTTTGGACTGCTATGGATAACACTGCTACAAGCATTCATGTACAGGTTTTTGTGTGGTAATCCGGAGTCTCCAAATATAAAGGCTTCCCTCATCTCCACAACACTAACAAGTGTTGCAAGCTAACAAGCATACCTTTCAGATAAATCACGGGCAACTTACTCAGGATTACTTTTCAGTTGGCAGAGGCATTTCACTTAAGTCACTTTGTCCTCAGAATGGTCTGCACCATAACCCCAAGGGTTTTGCTACCATCCCAAGTCTATGATGGGAAATCCACTTTATATCTATATTTTAAAGTCTTACTAAGTCCTGCTTAAAAGTTTTTCTTAAAGCTGTATTCTGAGAATTTTAAAAGAATAAATAAAAACACAGCTGTCTCTTCCTTCACAAGACAACCAACAAAAGTCACATTTAATAACACAACAAAGGTAGTACACCTGAAACTAACATAATATTATGTGTCAACTATAGTAAAAAAAAAAAATGTAGCAAAGGAACAAGAGTTAAAAGGCCATTTAAAAACTCATCCAATTCAATAGCCAAAAAACAAATAATCCGATTTTAAAGTGGGCAGAGGACATAAATAGACATTTTTCCAAAGAAGACATCCAAATGGCCAATAGGTACATAAAAAAGATGCTCAACATCACTAATCATGAAGGAAATGAAACTTAAAACCACAATGAGATATTACCTCATACCTGTTAGAATTACTACTATCAAAAAGACAAAAGATAAATGTTGGCAAACATTTACGTGGAGTAAAACAAATCCTCATGCGCTACTGGTGCTAATGTAAATTGATGCAGCCACTATGGAAAACAGATGGAAGTTCCTCAAAAAATTGAAAATAGAACTATAATGTAATCCAGCAATCCCATATGTGGGTATCTGTAGGAAATGAAATCATTATTTCGAAGAGATATCTGCACCTCCATATTCTTTGCAGCATTATTCACAATAGCCAAGACATTGAAACAGCCCAAGTGTCCGCTGAAGATGAATGAATAAATAAGATGTGGAATATAATGGAATAATATTCATCATTAAAAAGAAGGAAATCCTGCCATCTGCAACAACACGGATGGACCTTGAGGGCATTATGCTAAGTGAAATAAGTCGGACAAAGAAAGACAAGAACTGTATGATCTCACTTACATGTGAAATCTAAAAGAAAAAAAAGGTCAAATTTATAAAAACAGTGTGTAGAATGGTGCTTGCCAGGGCCTAGGGGATAGGGGAAATGGGGCAATGTTGGCCAATGCCAATGGGTACAAATTTCTAGTATATGTGCTGCCGAAGCGAACACGAGGGTACAAATTTCTAGTTATAAAATGAATAACTTCTGTGGATCTAATGTACAATATGATGACTACAATTAACAATGATGTATTATATACTTGAAAATTGCTAAGAAAGTAGATCTTAGGTGTTCTCACCACAAAAAATTGTAATTATGTGAGGTGATGGATATTTTAACTAACCTTGTATTGTAGTCATTTTGCAATATATATGTATATCAAATCACATACCTTGAACTCACCCAATGTTATATATCAGTTCTATCTCAATAAAGTGAAAAGGGGGGAAATTTTATTTTATTTTATTTTTTAAAAGACTTTATTTATTTATTTGACAGAGAGAGACACAGTGAGAGAGGGAAAACAAGCAGGGGGAGAGGGAGAAGCAGGCCTCCCTCTGAGCAGGAAGCCTGATGTGGGGCTCCATCCCAGGACCCCAGGATCATGACCTGAGCTGAAGGCAGACGCTTAACGACTGAACCACCCAGGTGCCTTGGGTTTAGGTTAGCTTTTTTTACTTTTCTTATTTCATACTTCTTCAATATTCAGTTTTGTTGGGGTCCCACCTATTCTCACCTTATACTGTTTCAGTCTGAAATACTCATTTCTAACCCAGATTTCTCTCATAAGTAATTTCCCTCAAAACCAATATATCCAACTTATCAATCTCTAACAAACACTTTAACATCAACATAACCAATAGCAGATGAAACATCTTCCCCCTCCCAATCTCACATCTTATCACCAAATCCTGTTAATTTTACCACCTTAATATTAATCCATTGTGTCTTCTTCCCTTCTCCACTGTCACAACCTAGTCAAAGCCCTCACCAAAATTCCTAGACAATTGCCACTTCTTCTACTAGAGTCCTTTCTAATCAATCCATTCATCACACTGGTGCCAGAGTGCTCTTACTAATGCTTAAGCCTGACTTGTTAGTCCTCTGCTTTGAAATCCTTTTTTTTTTCTCCTACAGTGCTTCTACCAGCATATCCTGAATTATGTTCTGGGTACCATTAATGTTCCATGGATGTTAATAAATATTGCATAGAAAAAAATGATTATGTGGTTAAATAACTGTAGGAGATGCTGGATTAAGCAAAGCTAGATAGATGTATTTACTGAAATATTTTCAGAATCTTCACTACGCTAATGGGCATTGTGTCTATCCAAGAGGGAGTATTTAGTATTTCCCAAACTTACCTGTCAGTGGAACCCTTGTTTCAAATAACACCTATTACCATTCCATGGAACATTTAGTCTTTCTCTAAATACAATCTTGCAAATGCTGGTCTACAAGATAAGGTTCAAACCCCTTGGTATGGTAATACAGAGAAAGTGGCTTACCTGATTTGGGACCCTATCAGATTGGGAGAAGCCATGGTAGGAGTCACAGGTTTAATTGAATGGGTCGAAACCTCATAAGAGGTAAGCAAAAGGTAACTGAATAAAAGAGGAAATTGGATTTGAATTTTCCTCACCTCTTTGGGTTGTCCAGGAAGAGCAAACTACTGCAGATTTTTTTCAGAAAAGAATCTCAAGGGCACACATGGGAATGAGGCTATACCTAAAAGAGTAAAACAAAAACAAAAACAAAGTATTCCAGTATAAGCCTTTGCTTTCTTATTAGCATCAACTGCATGCTCCTTCTTGAAAATTCATTCCCCCCATATCTTTTCTCTTCACCCTCAGCCTCTATGCCACAATGCAATCTCTTGCTCTCCCTATCTCTCCTCCTCCCTCCCTGAATACTTTCTAGATACTCTGATACTCTAAGGTTTTGCTCCTCACTCTGGATGTCACAGTAACTTTGTATGAAGTGATCATCAAAGGAACTAATCAGTAAGACTTAATCATGGATTGTGAGGGTAGCAAGAGACATTTACAAAGAGTGGCCAGGCTGGTGATCCTAGTGGGCCAAATGTACAGGGACCTTCAGAGGAAATTCTGGAGGCAGAAAGTGAGCAGAGTACTTGAGTGATATCCAGAGCACTGCCCCAAAGAGGGAAGATCCATATTTACAGTCTGAGAGTTCAATGCTTCCCCATACGTAATAGGTCCATCATGAAGTACAACAAAGACCCTTCATACTCTGACCCCTCTGAATTTCCAGTCACTCCCTATCATGGTCTAAAGTAGTACACTGGACTACTTCATGTTTTCTGGATAATTTCACATTTCTTTGCCTTTGCACATGTCCTCTATACATAGTAAAGCATATACATCCTTTAAGTCCACATCAAATACCACCTTCTTAGTGAAGCCTTCACCAGGCAGAATTAATAACCCCTTGCTGCATTCTTCCAAAGGCTTTTGTTGACTCTACTAATGAAAACTCGATTTTGTCAGTCTTCACTTATGATTAACCCCATCAAGGGTGTAAAGGAGGAAATTTTCAGTCATACTTTCTCTGCATTTATGGATGAAAATCATATGGTCTTGCAGTATGTGCTTTGGAATTTCTCATATATCAAAGTTCTGCCATATAGTGTGATTGGAGACTTCAACACTCAGCTGTTAGAATATGACAAATCAAGTAAACAAAAAGCTAACCTTTAAAAAGTATGGAGCTGAATAATGCAGTAAACAATGTAGGCTAGACTGTCAAGTGATAAGAACTTAATGATTAGGACAAGGAATTACACTCTTTTCAAGTGCACATGAATCATCCACAACTACAATTCCGTATTTGAATTCATTATATAATGTAACATTGTGTGTCAACTATACTCAAAGGGAAAAAAAAGTGTTTGCAAGGATGTGCGAAAAGGGGAGCCCTTGTGCACAGTTTGTGGGAATGTTAACTGGTGAAGCCACTACAGAAAACAGAAATATTATATGACCCAGTAATTCCACTACTGGGTATTCACCCAAAGAAAACAAAAACTCTAATTAGAAAAGATACATTACCCCCTATGTTTATTGCAGCATTTTTTAGAATAGCCAAGATACGTAAGCAACCTAAGAGTCCATTGATAGATGAGAGGATGAAAAGGTGGCATATATAGAATGGAACATTACTCAACCATAAACAAGAGTGAAATCTTGCCATTTGTGACAACATGGATGGGCCTAGAGTATATTATGCTAAATAAAATGAGTCAGACAGAGTAAGACAAATACCATATCATTTCACTTATCTGTGGATTCTAAAAAAAAACACAAAAACAAAAAACAAAAGAAATGAACAAACAAATACAGAGAACAAACTTGCAGTTACCAGGAGGAATGAGGAATCAGTGAAACAGAAGAAGGGGATTAATAGGTAAAAATTTCCAGTTATAAAATAAATAAGTTACATGGATGAAAATACAACATAGGGAATATAGTCAATAATTTTGTATAGTGAGAGATGGTAACTACATCTATTGTGGTGAGCGTTGCATAATGTAGAGAATTATTGAATCACTCTGTTGTACACCTGAAACTAATATAACAACATAAGTCAACTATACTTCAATTAAAAAATAGCTTATTAAAGGGTTGGGTCAAACAATACTAAGCCAATTTTTTGTACTACAGGATTTATCCAGAGCTGGTAACATAATGCCTACTGTGAATTTCTAAGAGGAAAGGGTTCTATATTCAATATCTACCAAATTTGTTGACCAAAAAAAGTTTTTTTCTTTTCTTTTTTCCTGAGGTACATCTCAAGAACCTATTGTACTATGACACATTTTAGGAGACACTGCTCTAGTAAACAAAATCTAATATCTTGAATCTCATTTGATCAGAGGACAGGAGTTAGCTTATATTTCCTGCTCCTCTAAATATCCTGCTCTCCACCACAGAGAGATATGGATCAAGAAAAGAAAAGAACTTTTATTTCACAGGAAATTCCATTGCTTTTCAAATCAAAAGAAAGACTTTTTCTTATTCTCCTAATAAAAAGTAAAATATTTTCCCTGCAAACCTTTCCCTTTTGAGGTAGAGTATATCAGCTAGGACCGCACTATGTGACAGAAACCTTTTGTGGTGGTTCAACAAAAGAAGTATCTTTTATTTTGTTTTGTTTTAAAGATTTTATTTATTTGTTTGAGAGAGAAAGGGAGAAAGAGCGAGAGAGAGAGTGTATGTGTGAGCACAAGAGGTGGTCCCCACAAGAGGGGCAAACGGAGAAGTGGACTCCCCACTGAGCAGGGAGCCCAATGCAGGATTCCATCCCAGGATTCTGGGATCATGACCTGAGCAGAGGGCAGACGCTTAACCCACTGAGCCACCCAGGCACCTCCGGGTATTTGTTTTGTTTTGTTTTGTTTTTTAAACAAAATAAAACTCAAGGTAGCCAGCCCAAGGATGGGTCCAGTTGCACAAGATAATCCTTACAGCTTTCTGCTTCACAATTTTTTTAGTGTGTATTTTATGTCTTTATGGTTGTAAAATGGCTGCTCAATTTCTAAGCATCTTGTCTGTGTTCTACACAGGAATAAAGAGGTAAAAAGCATAAGGCAAAAAACTAAAGGATCTAGTAAACTAAATTGTTTTCCTTTATTAGGAAAACAATAGCACTTCTAGAAACCCTACCCAGTAGATTTCTCTTAAATCTCATTGGCTAGAGCTAGGTCATGTAGCCGTCCTGAGGTATACATTTGGGAAGTTGGATTTACTGCTGCCCCAAACAAAATTGGGGTTCTCTGAGTAAGGAAGATTGGGATAATAGGTATTGGGTAAGATACTGTCAGAATCCATTACATATTGCTTGGCTTACTTCTGATTTAAAAACTGGTTTTCCCATAGTAAGTTTTTGTAACACATTAAAGTACTTTCTGAAAGAACTCAAGTACAAAAACAGGATTAACAGTATATGATTTTTATCATATTTATTATGGACTTAAGCAACTTTTCAAAACCAAGGACCTAATTTATCTTAAACAATTTAAATATTTCTTTTTTAAACAATTTTTTGATTATGTTATGTCACTATACAGTACGTCATTAGTTTTTGATGTAGTGTTCCATGATTCAGTGTTTGCATATAACACCCAGTGTCCCATGCAATACATGCCCTCCTTAATACTCATCACCAGGCTCACCCATCCCCTCACCCTTCTCCCCTCTAAAACCCTCAGTTTGATTCCCAGAATCCACAGTCTCTCATGGTTCATCTCCCCTTCCAATTACCCCCCACCTTCATTTTCCCTTCCTTCTCCTAATGTCCTCCATGCTATTCCTTATGTTCCACAAATAAGTGAAACCATATGATAATTGTCTTTTTCTGTTTGACTTATTTCACTCAGCATAATCTCCTCCCATTCCATCCATGTTGATGAAAATGTTGGGTATTCATCTTTTCTGATGGCTGAGTAATATTCCATTCTATACATGGACACATGAAAAAAATGTTCATCATCATTAGTCATCAGGGAAATTCAAATCAAAACCACAGTGAGATACCTCCTTACACCAGTTAGAATGACAAAAATTGACAAGACAAGAAACAACAAATGTTGGAGAGGATGTGGAGAAAGGGGAACCCTCTTACACTGTTGGTGGGAATGCAGGCTGGTCCAGCCACTTTGGAAAACAATGTGGAAGTTCCTCAAAAAGTTAAAAATAGAACTACCCTATGATCCAGCAATTACACTACTGGGTATTTACCCCAAAGATACAGATGTAGTGAAAATAAAGGCCATATAGACCCCAATGTTCATAGCAGCCATGTCCACAATAGCCAAACTCTGGAAAGAGCCAAGATGCTCTTCAACAGATGAATGGGTAAAGAAGATGTGGTCTATATATATAATTTAAATCTTTCAACTGCCTTGTACTCATTATGGAGAGTCTCATGTAGCCTAACATCATCACTTCTCCTTCACATGGAAAGCTTTATAATGTCTGCATTTGACAATGCTTGCTACATAGTAAATCAACATTAGTAACTATTGACTGTGTTTGAATATTCATCCAATAGACTTCTTGAGGACAGGGTAGGTGTCTGACTTATGTTCCCCCTGTGCCTAGCACATAATGGGTGATCAATAAATATTGTTGAATGAAGTGTATAAGTTAGTAAATATCTGAGGTGTCCAAGAAATCCTATCAGGGCTCTAATTTATCCAAGAAGATCCAGCCCCAGAGTAGGCAGGGATCAGCTTTCCAGAGGAGAAGATAGCAGAAAAACAGAAAGAGTCAACAACTGATTCAAAAGCAATTTTGTTAGTAGGATGCCTGGGTGTCTCAATCGGTTGGCCATCTGACTCTTGATTTAGGCTTGGGTCCTGATGTTGGAGTTGTGATATGGGGGTCGTGAGCTTGAGCCAAGCCTGTTCAGGCTTGGCTCTTCCTCAGCTTGAAGTCTGCTTCTCCCTCTCCCTCTGCCCCTCTCCCCTGCTCTCTCTCTCTCTCTCTCTCTCAAATAAATACATTAAATCTTTTAAAAAAACAAAAGCTGTTTGTTACTGATTCTTCACATATCGGTAATTTTGGTAAACCAGAGATGGTTTCTACAACCTTCTATGAATCTTTAAACTTTTTTTTTTCAAAATTTGGGGTTTTTTTTTTTTTTCATTTTTAATTTGTGAAGATATTGTCAAACCAGCAGACCTGGCATACCTGTCTAAAAATGAATTAGAAATAAAACTCAAAAAGGTAGGAGGAAAAACCCCACATCTGAAAAATTCTGAATTACTTTTATCATTAAAGTTTTAAAAACTAATTTTTTCTGTTTTTAGTTTTAAGTTTTTGTTTAAATTCCAGTTACTTAACATATGGTGTAATAATTGTTTCAGGAGTAGAATTTAGGGATTCATCACTTACATACAATTCATCATCATACAATTCATCAGTTACATACAGGTTACAATGTTTATTTGAGATCTTTCTTGTTTCTTGAGGTAGGCCTATAGCATTATAAACTTCTGTCTTAGAACTGCTTTTGTGAGGCACCTTGTGGCTCAGTTGGTTAAGCATCTGACTCTTGATTTCAGCTCACGTCATGATCTCAGTGTCTTGGGACCAAGCCCTGTGTCAAGCTCCATGCCTGCTTAAGATTCTTTCTCTCTCCCTCTGCCTCTCTCCAAACTTCAACTTGTGCTCTCTCTCTTTCTTTAAAATTTTTTTTCAAAAAGGAATTGCTTTTGCTGCATCCCCCAAATTTTATACCATTTTGTTTCCATTCTCATTTATCTCCAGGAAGTTTTAAATTTCCTCTGATTTTTTTCATTGACCCATTGGTTGTGTAATTGCATGTTGTTTAGCCTCCATATGTTTGTGTTTTCTCAAGTTTTTTTCTTGTGGTTGATTTCTAATTTCATACCATTGTGTTTGGAAAGATGTCTGATATTATTTCAATCTCTTAAATTTTTAAATATTGTTTTGTGGCCTAATATGTGATCTATCCTGGATAATGTTCCACATGAGCTTGAAAAGAATGTATTTAACTAACTAGAATTTAAATAAAAAATTTTAAAAATTAAATTAAATTAAAATAAATTTTAAAAATTAAGAAAGAAAAGAGAATGTATATTCTCCTTTTTTAAATGTAATGTTCTGCATATATCTGTTAAGTCCATATAGTTTACTGTGTCATTCAGAGCCACTGTTTCCTTATTGGTTTTCTTTCTGGATGATCTATCCATTGAAGTAAGTGAAGTGTTATAGTCCCCTATTATTATATTATTGTTAATCTCTCCCTTTATGTCTGTTAATATTTACTTTATATATTTAGGTACTCCTATGTTGGATGCATAGATATTTACAATTATTATATCCTCTTGTTGGACTTATCCTTTTATCTTTGTGTAATGCCCCTCTTTGTCTCTCATTACAATCTTTATTTTAAAGTCTATTTTGGGGGCACCTGGGTGGCTCAGTGGGTTAAAGCCTCTACCTTCGGCTCGGGTCATGATCCCAGGGTCCTGGGATTGAGCCCCGCATCGGGCTCTCTCCTCGGCGGGGAGCCTGCTTTCTCCTCTCTCTCTGCCTGCCTCTCTGCCTACTTGTAATCTCTGTCTGTCAAATAAATAAATAAAATCTTTAAAAAAAAATAAAGTCTATTTTGTCTGATTTAAGTATTGCTATCCGAGTTTGTTTGTTCATTTGTTTTTTCATTTCCATTTGCATGGTATTTTTTTCTATTCTTTCACTTTCAGTTTATATGTGTCTTTAGGTCTGAAGTGATTCTCTTGTAGGCAACATATAGTTGAGTCTTTTTTTTCATCCATTCAGTCTCCCTATGTCTATTGATTGAAGCATTTAGACCATTTACATCTAGTAATTATTGATAGGTATGCATTTTTTGCCATTTTGTCCATAGGTTTCTGGTTGTTTTGTAGTTCTCTGTTCCTTTCTTCTCTTGCTCTCTTACCTTGTGATTGATGTCTTTCTTTACTATTATGCTTGGATTCCTTTCCTTTGTTTTTTGTGTATCTATTTTAATTTTAGTTTGTGATTACCATGAGGTTCAAATATATCATCTTACATATATAACTTTTTATGTTAAGTTGATGGTCACTTAGGTTTGAACACAATCTCAAAGCACTATGTTTGTACTCTCCTCTTCCATGTTTTATGTATATGTTATCATAATTCCATCTTTTTATTTTGTGAGTCCCTTAACTAATTTTTTATATAACTGATTTTACTACTCTTATCTTTTAACCTTCATACTAGCTTCATAAGTGATTAGTTTACTACCTTTATTATAAGATTGCTTTTACTTGTGAAATGTTTTCCTTTTATAAATTTCTTATTTCTAGTTATGACCTTTTTTTCTGCTTAAAGAGGTCCCTTTAACACTTCTTTTAAGGCTGGTTTAGTGGTGATGAACTCCTTTAATTTTTTTTGTCTGGGAAACTCTTTATCTCTCTTCTAATTCTGAATGATAACCTTGCCAGGTAGAGTATTCTTGGTTGTAGTTTTTTTCTTTCAGCACTTTGAATGTATCATGCCACTTCTTTCTGACCTTCAAGGTTTCTGATGAAAAATAATCTGATAGCATTATGCAAGTTCCCTTGTATGCAGCTAGCTGCTTTTCTTTTACTGCTTTAAGATTCTCTCACATTTTTTAAAGATTTTTTTTTTGTCAGAGAAAGAGAGAGAGCAGAAGCAGGGGGAGCAGCAGGCAGAGGGAGAGGGAGAAGCAGGTTCCCCACTGACTGAGCACCCCAAAGCAGAACTCAATCCCAGGACCCTGGGATCATAATCTGAGCTGAGGACAGATGCTTAACTGACTGAGCCACCCAGGTATCCCTATCTCTCCTTATTTTTAATCTTTGATATTTTCATTATTATATGTCTTGGTGTGTACCTGATTGGGTTCATCTTGTTTGGGATTCTCTTTGTTTCCTGGACATGGATGTGTTTCTTTCCCCAGGTTAGCAGGCACAAGCTGGGAGTTCTGGGGTGCTCTTCACTGGTACTGTCCTTGTAGAACAGCTGGAGATGAAGTGGACACAGGTGGGAGGGGTTTTCTAGGATGCTCCATGTAGGGGCTGCCTTGGCAAGTTGGCTGCAGCTGAAGTGGGCAAAAAGCTGGAATGTCCTAGAAAGCTTTGTACCCATGCCACCTAGGTGAGATGGCTGGGGTTGTAGTGGACACATTCCAGGGGTGTCCTGGTATACACCACACTGAAGCAACCTTGGTGGGAAAACTGGAGCTCAGGCAGTCAAGAGTAGGGGAGGCCACCTTGGGGAAATGACTGGAGCTGTTGTGGGCTAGGGTCCCTGGTCTCATCAAGGCAGCAGCCTGGTTAAAATGCCCAGACACTATTCTACTCTGCAGCATCAAGGTGGAGGGGGGAAATAAACAATGATGCTCACCAGCATCTCCAACCCTGGAGAGAGTTCCAGCAGTTCTCCTACTGTTTAGGAGATGTTCTAGCATCAGTTCACTTATAGTCTATCTATCCTTTAAACCGAGGCTTTTTTTCTGTGCCTGAGGGCAGGCAAATCTATGCACAGTTTCCTCAGTGCTATCCTTCTCCACTGCAGTTTGCAGCATTGCTGTATCCCAATCTCTCCTGCCATTTTCCGTGTGGTCCCTCTATCCTTTGCTGTGCTGAAGTTGTTCAGTCAGCCCCCAATTCTTCTTCAGGAGGAATTGTTCTATATGTAAGTGTAGATTTCCATGGGAGGAAGTGAGTTCAGGGTCTGACTATGTCACTAGGTTGGACCCTCCCTTCTAATCCAACCCCTTAAAAATTTAGTAATATGTATTACTGTCCCAGAATATATGCTTTAGGAAACTGCAGGAGAGAAATGAATAAAGACGGAAACTCATAAAAATCAAACTAGCTTACATTTTCAGAGAACCAGAGCAATGGCTACCTTCTGAAAGAAATCCAGCAAGATCAGAGTGTGTAAAAAGAAACATTTTATTCACATTGGAGATAGTTATTGGTGTAGTAAAGGGGATGAGGCTTACAATGAGCAGTAAGTTAAATATCAGTAAGAAGTAAATAAATTGAACAGGTGCCAGAATTATAATGCTCTGAGATGGCATTAGTTGATTTATCTCTTTAGTTTTTCCAACTACATCTGCTTTCTTCTTCCCATCAGTAGTTCCAAAAGCATGACTAGAGCCTTGAACTGTGGTACAAAATGTACAGTAATAGCCAGCCATCCCCAAAAAGGATTTTACCTTCTTATTTGTCTCAAAGAGTTCTCACATTTTAATAATTTACCCTTTGACTTAAGGAAAAATAATTTGTCTCCTTCCCACTTTGTGACCAAAATACATAAACTCTGGCAATCAAACATACACCAAGGTGCCCTCATAAAATACTCGAGTATTTTCATACTCTCTTTTGGTGACAAACCACAGCTCAGCTCATACAAGAAATATAATGTCTGTAGGTTATGGCAAGTAGCTCATTCAGTGGCTGATTCTGAAATCTTTGGAAAGAGGCAAAGTCATGTAGGAACTAAAAGGGAGGGAGGAGTGTAAATACAGGTAAACAGATCTTGATTACAAAAACTATTTGAGATTGGCCTCTTTAGTTAATGTCATTGGTTAATAGCTTTTGTATGCAAGCTGGCAAGGAATCAAGTATTTTTTTAATTATCTTTCTGAGAGATTATCTTCCATGAATTCTCTTATACATTTGCTGTTGCTTACTTCCTTGATTTTTCTTTGCTTTCCTTTCATTCAAATATTTTTAAAAAATAACTTTTATAAGGCCCTGTCTTTGAAACTCTCTTCTCCCTTGAGGCTATGCCAAATTTTCAATATCTTTCCTCCCAGTTCATCACTGTGGTCATCTCTGAATAATCAGTTTTTAGCCTTCTGCTTCTCACACTCAAGGGTTCAGGGTTTGTCATGATCTTAACTATCACTTCCAAGCAGCACCAAAACCAAATCTAGATTTCTGGTTCCTCATCCAACTACACTAAAGTTGAGAACTATTGAAAAGGGGTTCCCACTCACAGGAATTCTAAATGATGTTTCTTCATCTATTACTCCATTAACACGTCACAACAGTCCTGCTAAATGAGTATCACTATCCCAAGTTTGCCAATGAGGAAACTGAATCTCAGAGAGATTAAGTAACTTGTCTGAGATCATGCAACTAATGAGCAGCAGATTGAAGAAGCCAAGTCTGGTTATCTGACTAAATTTGCTTGTTCTCTCTACTACTTCTCATCACCTTCTTCACCAAAATGCTGGCTTTCATCACATCAGTGAAGGAGAGTAAAGTCCTAGATGCACCCTGGGTGAAGCATTTGGCCTAACTGGGGATTATGGGATGAAGTAGTAGAATATGTGAGGAAAGTGAAATCTCAAATGTATCATCTTCTCCCCCTCTCCACATCCACATTGGCTTTAGGGTAGGCCAATTAGTGAGTAACCAATGTAGGGGGATATGAGAGATGCTGAACAGGCCCACTTTCCTTCACAATGGTCTTTTCAATGCCCTTCCTATCTCCACAGTTCCTAAAGTGCTCTTAGATCTTTAGGTTTCTTGGGGTTCCTGTGGCCTCCTAACGTGGAACTATGCCCAGGAACAGAAACACTAAGTTGAATTATTGACATGTAATCATTCAACAAATGTTTATTAAGCATCATTTATTAAGCAAATGGGGTGATAGAATAACAACTGTTTATATTTGGCTAGCTCTCTAGATTTGCAGAGCCTTACCACAGTCTGAAATACTTAAAGCTGGGATTATGATCCTCATTTTATGGGTGATGAAATTATAACACAAAGACTCACCCAAGTAACACACCTAAGCCCCTCTTTCATAATCAGGGCTCAAACTTGGCTCTTCTGATTTTAATCCTATCCTCTTTTCTCCTATCACAGTAGCTCAAGGAGTTTACAGTAGGGAACTCAAAGCAAACATACATAAAGAGTTAAATAGCAATAATAATATAATTTCAAAAGACAATAAAAGTGCCGGGTGACTGATATAGACAATAATTACTGTAGGAGTGACCAGGAAGGTCACTGTGGGTAAGAGTCACCATACAAGTCCTCAACAAGGAAGTGAGGCTTAAGCCTGCCCTTGGAAACTAGGTAGGAAAAAGACAGGGGGAGAAGAAAAGGAAGGCATTCTAGTGTGGGGAGAAGGAAGAATAAGGGTGCAGAGCTGAGAAAGTGCAAGTCTTATTTGAAGAGAGAATGAGAAGCTCAAATTAGCTGGAGAAGAAAGGCTTGTACTGGGGAGGAATGGGAAATAAGGCTGAAAATTCTCTCTTTTATTTCTGACTTAAGGATTTCAACTTGTCTTGTAGACAGTGGGGAGCCATGAGAGAGTTTTAAGTAAGAGAGTGAAACTGTGAGAGCAGCGTTAGGGCTGACTAACCTGGTAGTATGCATTATATAGTATGCATTTGTGTGAGGAGAGACTAGATGCAAGAAAGACCCATTAGGAGGCTGTAACAGTCAGTCAGGGATACAGTGACAATAGTATTAGAATGGTACCATTGGGATCATAAAGGAAAGATGATTATAATCAACATGCTAACTAAAGAAAGGTCAGAATCTCCTGAAATAGAAGAATTGAAGTTACTCGAGTGTTTTGGGGAAAGAAGATGGCATGAAAAAAAAAAAATGATCAAAACAGGTAGGGAAACTGGTTTAGTAAGTTTTGACATCTTGGGTTGGAAGTAACAATGAAAGATCCAAATGAAACTGTCCGGTGGGCAATTGAAGATATAGAGGTGGAACTTGGGAGAAAGGACATGCTAGAATTGAGTGGGCGTGGCATAATGGAAGGAAGTCTTGGAGTCAGGGGACCTGGGGTCTAAGCCTAGTTCTTCCTTTCCTGCGAACTTACTAAGTAATGGGCAAGTCCTATCTCTTGGCCATTTTACTGCTCTGTAAAGTGAGGGGGTATCTAGGCCCTGGGAGATTTCTGAGGTACTCTCAAGGACTCTAAGTCAACTGAATTGTATTCGTGTGCACATATGTTCTCTCCAGGAGAAAATCAGGGGTCAGATGGGGGGGAGTTGGGGAGTGGATTAAATAATCCCCAAATGCTATGACTATGACAGATCTTGGATCTCTGTTTTCTTAGGTAGTAAAAAAGGAAAAGCCAGCAGAGAGAAAGGAAATAATAAGATAAGTAAAAGCAGGAGGAGAGAAAGGAGGAGAGAAATTTAAAGCCGGAGGATAAAATTAAAGGAACCAAAGGAATGAAAATTAAAAGCAAAATTTATAATAAATGGAAGAAATATGTGTATCAAATACGACAAAGGGTTAACATGTATGTTAAATAAAGAATACATTTAGATATATAAGATCACCAATATATATAAAACTACTCATGCCAACTGGTAAAGAATATAACCTATTCACACAAGAGGAAATACAAACAGTAAACATACTGAAAAGTCTCCTATCACATGAATAATCAAGGAAGTAAAGGTAAGGGGCTACTGGGTGGCTCAGTGGGTTAAAGCCTCTGCCTTCGGCTCAGGTCATAATCCCAAGGTCCTGGGATAGAGCCCTGCATCGGGCTCTCTGCTCAGCAGGGAACCTGCTTCCTCCTCTGTCTCTCTGCCTGCTTCTCTGCCTACTTGTGATCTCTGTCTGTCAAATAAATAAAATCTTTAAAAAAAAAAAAAAAGAAAGTGAAGTTAACAAATTAATGTGGGTTTTTTTTTTTGTTTTGGGTTTTTTTAAAGATTTTGTTTATTTATTTGACAGATAGAGAGAGAGCATGAGCACAGGCAGGGGGAGTAGCAGGCAGAGGGAGAAATAGACAGGAGAGGGAGAAGCAGTCTTTCCAATGAGCAAGGAGCCCGATGTAAGGCTCCATCCCAGGACCCTGGGATCATGACCTGAGCTGAAGGCAGATGCTTAACCAACTGAGCCACCCAGGTGCCCCCACAAATTAATGTTTCAAGCCATCTAAACAGATTCCTTATGAAGTCCAATGCTAGAGCTGCAAAGAAGATGGAACTCTTGCATACCATTGTGGCCTTGAAAATTTGTACAGTCTTTTTGGAAATCAAGATCCATAAAAAATGTTTATATACTTTGACCTGGTAATCCCACTCCTGGGAACTTGTCCTAGGAACAGAATTGTAAGGAAGAAAAAAGTCATATGCATTAAGATGTTCAAAGCCCAGAAAAATTGGGAGTTGACGAAATGTCCAATAGTAGAGGAATGGTCAAATAAAATATAATCTACTAATGGATATAATTTTATGTGGCTATTGAAATGATAAATATGAAAGACTATAGCACAAGAATAGTATTTACAATAAAAGTTTCTTAAAGCAAAATTCTAAAATATATGTACACTGTGATTGCACTTCCATAAAATATAAGTATTATGCAGTATGAAAAATCATGGAACATAGATAAATGAAAACAATTGTCTGGGGTTTGGAAGTGCAGGTGAACATATTCTTTCAAAATCTCCTTTAATGTTGTCATAGTGGAATTTTTAAATATTGTTTTCATTTAAAAAATTTAAGCAAGGTATGCAACAGGGTAACATGATCTAGAGATAGTCAAAGAGGATGAATATAGAGAAAATATCATTAAAGATCTTGCTTTTGAAGTAATTTGTGTTCTTCCAGGTACAGAAGGAAACCAGGTTCAGAGAGTTAAAAGGTGACTTTATAGTGATGAAATGGGGTTATGGGGTTATGGTACTTTTTCTGGAAGTTTGACAGTGAAATGAATAAGTTGACTAGAATGTTAGCTACAAGAGACAGCAGGGTCATGGTATCGGTGATACTGTTTTATTTTTGTTTGGTTGGGTTTTGTTGTGTGTGTTTTTTTAAAAGATGGTGTGAAATCAGTTATGGAAAGACTGAAAATAATGAAAAGGGATAAACAAATGAACAAGTAAGAAGGCCACCTCTTATTTTGGGTCTACAGGGAAGAAAGACAAGATGGATATAACAGTAGAGTGATCATGAATGAAGCAGAAAGAGGTTGAGGTATTAGATCGTCTCAGTTTTATAGGAGGCAAGGTAACTCTTAGAAGGTCATAGGGTAGCTTGGAGTTAGAGTCTTGATAAGGTGGAAAAGACAGAAAACACTTGCTCTGGAATGTCCACTAGGAGCTGAGCAAGCTAATAAAAATTGAGGCCTAGATGAAGTTACAAGACAGGAAGTTTCAGTGGGTCAAAACAGCCTTGTGCTCTGTTTTCATCTGCAATCCCCTTCAGTCTAAGAGAAAGGGAAAAATTGGCTAAAGGTGAGACTCAAGGTGTTTAGCCAAAGTTAGAGTGTGAAGGAAGACAGCCTTAAAGTAGCAGACCGCAAAGTCTGGGCAGTGAGTCTTGATAATGGGTGAAATGAGTCTTGATATGGGTTAAATGGACTTGTGAAATAGAAGAGGTTGGGTCAGTTGTGATGGAGAAAGCAGCTTTACTTGGTGGGGCCGGTGGATAGGAGAGGTAGGTGATGGACAAGGAGGCTGTGGTCATAGAAATTAAAGGGAGAGAGTACAGATGAAAAATAGGATATGTAACAGTCTAAGAAGTGGCTATGGCACTGGGAAACTTGTAGAAAAAAGGCCTGTACATTTACTGCTAATGGAGTAGTAGGTAGGAGTCCTAGGTAGCAAGCAGGGAGAGGGAGCACATGCAAGGATGCAAAGGGGAACATGGGAGCATCAGAGTCATTTTTTCCTGAAGACTAACCTCAGCCTTACTCTCCAGAGAGACCCCTTAGATGACAGTAGACAAGGAAGAGATCAGAGACAGGTCAGCAAGAGTGGGACAAAAGAAAATGAAGGCTGGAGACTCAGGAGACCAGTGGCTAGAAGGCAATTTCAGAGGGGGGTGCCTGAAAGGGTAAGCCCACCCTTCTGATGAACACCTGCCTAGACACTCTTACTTCCTAGGCCTGGAAGTTAGCTGCCCAAGTTCCATACCTATTCCTGACTCCTGTAAGCCCAGAAGTAGTAGGACAGTGCTGGGGAGGAGTGATTGCATGCAAGAATGTCAGGGGACCTGTCTTCGTCCCCATGCTCTGTCTGCCCTGGCGTTGAAGCCCTAAAGCATGATCTGAAAGAGTTGGTGACAGATTTATTATTCACCTAGGTCAGGAGCCAGAGAAAGGGGAGAGACCAGGGAAGAACCAGCTCTGGGCGTCAGTCCCTGTCACCGCCCCAAACTCTGTACAAACCTGCTCTACCCCCCTCAGTGCTGGAACTTACGGCCACAAACATGAGAGCTCCCCCCTCTTTCTTTCCAAGCCATCGGCTGTTCTTCTCATTTAGTACAGGGGAACTGTCAACTATGTTCCCAGCAAACATCATAAAGGAGGTCCTGTTCCAAAGGCCAACATCAGCTTGGACCCCGCCCCTTGAGGCAGGTTATCCACCCCATGGTAAGATGCAGCGCTGTACACCAGTTCAACAGCGCCATGCGTCCAGCTGCTCGCGGGCACCCTGGCCTGCAGGCTGTCTGGGATTGAGCTGTATTTCAACACTTCAGTACGCAAGACCATCCTGTCTGAGAGGAACCCAGGAAGAGGGTGTGGGCACTATGGATGTCCCAACCTTGGCATCTGTGCTAAGCCGGTGCTCCCACTTCCCGTTGCTGGCTATCGCCGTCAGATAAATCAGACCAATCCCGAGATCGCCCCCCAGCTTCTCCACCTCTTCAGTCTATTGCGCGGGTCTGGCTGAAGGAACACAGGCTATACAAAGGTGCATGGGGGAAAAAGGACTGCATGAGGATTTTAGGAAACCTTGTAGGCTCAAGGGAGACAGGACTGATGGCCCCAGGAAGGAGACAGAGGCAAAGAGAAAGAAGAGTGGCTGTTACTGCCTTTGGCCAAAAAGGAGAGGGCAGCTGAAAGGGTTATGAGAGATGGGGTCACACATGATATCCCTGGTTCCTCTTAATCCTCAGGGTGTGGGCCTCTCTCTGGAATCTGGGAAAGAGGAAGGAGCAGCCATATTGGGTGTAAATATCAAATTCCCTCACCTCTGCCCTGCACGCACCCTTTTTCCTCTCACTTCCTGGCTCCTAGGACTACGATCTATCTGCCCCAGGGGCAGGGAAGCCACGGTGCCTCTGGGTGGATGTCCACCTGCAGCTGCTTTCCTCAGCCAGGGACACCAGAGCCAGGGTGGAGGCCGTGGTGGGGGGCTGAGGCTCCCCACACCTGCACAGCTGCCAGAGCTGACGACGATACTTGTCCCCCGTGAGCAGGTAGAGCACGGGATCCAGGCAGCTGTTGGCGCTGGCCAGAGGCCGAGTCACTTTGTAGACCACATTGACAATGTTCAGCACCCGGCAGTCGGCTTCCAGCAGCCTTGACATGTAATAAATGGTGCGGGTGACGTGGAAGGGCACGAAGCAGACAGCGAAGACAGTCAGCACCACAGCGATGGTGCGGAGAGAACGCAGACGCGAGGATGACTGGGCGGCCCCTGGCAAGGGCCGATACAGGCGCCGGGCCATGAGCCCATAGCAGACAAGAGTGACCAGGCAGGGCACGCCAAACAGCAGCCCCATGATGGCTGAGCTGAAGTGCACGTAGTGGTCAAACTCCTCGGGCCGAGTGGTGTCGTGGCACAGGATGGTGTCCTTCTTGGGGCTGGTGGTGACGAAGAACAGGTTGGGCACAAGGCAGCCAGCCACGACCAACCAAACAGCCAGGCAGAGAAGGCCCGCGAAGCGCGGGCGGCCCCAGCGCAGGGCCCGAAGTGGGTGGCAGATCCCCAGGTAGCGGTGCATGCTGATGCAGGTAAGGAAGAGGACGCTGCAGTAGAGGTTCCAGTAGAAGAGGAAGCGGATGAACTTGCAGAGCCCCGTGCCAAAGGGCCAGTGGTTGCGGGCCGCATAATAGTAGATGAGGGTGGGCAGTGACAGCACATACAAAGTGTCTGACAAGGCCAAGTGGAACATGTAGGTGGCCGTAGCATCCCAGGGTCGGAGGCGAAAGAGGAAGACCCAGAGGGTCAGGGTGTTGAGGCCCAGGCCCAACAGGAAAACGACTGTGTAGCTCACGGGCAGCAGGATGAACTTGAACTCTTCATTGAAACTGCAGTCCAGCTCTCCCTGGCTGTCGCCAGGATCTGGGCTGGGACCTAGGGTTGTAAGCAGAGAGGACTCTGCACCGGCCATGGTCCCCCTAGAGGTGGAAAGGGGAGAAGTGAGGACAGCTGGGTTTTCCTGGCCTCCCAACCCTGACCTGAAGCCAAACAGCCGAGAACGGGGAGAGCCGTGACCGAAGCACGAGGAGTAGCTGACAGGAGTATATCCAGGAGCAACCCGGGCCAGGCTGGCCCCTGCTGGAGCCCCCTTGGTCCAGCCTGTGGCAGTGCTGGTGCCCAGCAGGGCAGGCTGGGAGTTTGGGCTGTTCTCATCCTGCCACTGACTCTGTCCTTCAGATCTTGGCTAGCCGGAAGGGCGGGACCATCCAACTGGCGAAGATGGCCGGACCCAAATTGTCTCCTAGCCCATGACATTTCTCCACATGGTGACTTTACCTATCCCCTCACCCAGGTCCCAGTGTCTCCACACTACAGTTCCTTTTTTGATGCCTTCCCCCAGCCTGGTCCAGCCCAGGAGCCCCATCACCACCCTCACCAAAGAAACTTGGCATGTCTCCTACCTGGTCCCCTTGAAGCTGAGCCCAGCTGACTCTGTCACCTTTCCCTTTGGCAGCCAGAGGGCATATCCAAGAGGGCGGGTTTGGGGGTGGGGCCTATTCCCTCCTCCTGGCCTGGGAAATCATCAGAGCTAGAAAGGTCCATCGAGATTATCTAGTCCAACCCACTCACTCTATAGATTGAGAAACTGGGGCCCGGTGAGATTACTATTTAACAATTTCTAAATGACTATAGGACAGAGTACACAAGGAAACATCCAAGTTCACAGATGGAGAGCCAGGCCGCAGGGGACTAAAGCTACAGGGAGATCATACAAATCTGTGTAAGCGAGCAGAAACACGGGAAGTGAATGAATGCTAACATAGGCAGAAATGCCAGATAACACACAGAAAGATTTTAGGAAAGCCATAGTACTAATATAAATCTTCAGTCTGTGTGCATATAATTATAAAAATGCTTATGTATCACATACTATGTGCAAGGCACTATTCTAAGTGCTTTACACTTATTGATGGCCCCACAGGTTCTTTAGAAGCACAATTAATCTCCCTACTTTGCCGATGAGAAAACTAAGGCACAGAGAATTTATTCTGCTATTTAGTGGTAGAGTCAAGATTTGAATCAAGGCAGGCCTGCCTTTGATCCAGGCTCTAACTCTATGTTCTTATTTTTTTTTAAGATTTTATTTTCTTATTTGACAAAGAGAGAGACAGCAAGAGAGGGAACACAAGCAGGGGGAGAGGCAGAGGAGAAGCAGATTCCCCCACTCCCACTGAGCAGGGAGCCCAACACGGGGCTCCATCCCAGGACCTCGGGATCACAACCCAAGCCAAAGGCAGATGCTTAACCATTGACCCACCCAGGCGTCTCTCATCTGTGTACTTAATTGCTATGTGTAGTTGCCCCTCTGAAGCCACTGGCCATAATCCAGGAAAAAGATAAGCAAATGTTTACTGAGAGCCCACTGTGTGCTTGGTCCTGTTCTAGGTACTGGTAGTTCACTAGGAATGAAGAAAAGAGAAAAACTCTCATTCTAATGGAGCTCACATACTAGTGGGAGGGAAAAGAAAAGAAAATTAACAAGTAAAATATATAGATTGTAATCACTGCTATGGAGAAAAAGGTGGAAAGGGGAATAGAGAAGAAGAGACATGGGAATAGAGAAGGTTGCTTCTTTAAATATTAGGGTGGCTTCGGGTAAAGAGCAGGTGGTTGGGAGGAAGGGGAAATGTAGAGAGGGTGTCAGACAGTTTGGCAGGGACCAGATCACGAAGGTCCTTGGAAACCATTGTGAAGATTGTTTAGCTTTTACTTTCAAAGAATGGGAAGCCATTGAGGGTTTAGAAGGGACAAGTGTCAGGGTCTAATTTATATATTTTTAAAAGATTTTATTTATTTATTTTAGAGAGAGATGGAGAGAGAGAGTGAGAGCACGGGTGGGGTGTGGCAGACACAGAGGGAAAGAGAAACTCGGATTCCCCGCTGAGCGCAGAGCCGGTCCCAGGGCTCGTTCCCACGACCCCCAAGATCACAACCCAAGCGGAAACCAAGAGTCCGACGCGCCCAACCGACTGTGCTCCCCCGCCCCCAGGTGCCCCCTGATTTGTACTTTTGAAGGGTTACCGGCTAGCTCTATGTTGAGAATAGATTGCAAGACTGGGGGAACAAGAGGAAGATAAACCCAGGAGCTATTGCCAATGAATGATGGTGACTTGGACCAGAGGGGCAAAAGTGATGGGCAGTGGTCCGATGCTGGCTAGATTTTGAAAGTAAAGGCAGCACAATTTACTGACGTGGGCTGTGCAAGAAAGAGAGGAGTCCGGAACGACTCCAAGATTTGTAGCCTGAGCAACTGGAGGAATTGGGTGACTGTTCACAGAGATGGGAAAAGCTGTGAGAGAAGCAGGTTTGAGGGAAAACTGGGGGTTTGTTTTTCAGCCTGTCAATTTCAAGAGGTCTATTGCACTTGTGAGAGGAGGAGGAGAGGAGACAGTTCCCTCCTCCCCAAGGTTGCTAGCTGACAGACCTTCCTGAAAGGCCCCACCCCATCCTACACACCACCTCTCATCTCTCTCTACCACTCCAGGAGACTCCAGTCTGAATATAGCAGAGAAAGTACAGAAACCAAACCTAGATGTTTGAGTGCTAAGTGCCAGACAATGCCAACTTGTTGGGAGCTCTGGATCTGGGGCTCCTGGGGCTAACTAAGGTGCCAGGATTGTGGGAATCTTCGGCAGAGGGGGCACACTTTGGGCCTGGAGGACTCTGGGGGTGAGGCAACTAGTGCTTTTGGGGAGGGAAGGGCAGTCTGGGCAGAATCCACGCTTCAGGGAACTGGAAGCAATGGGGACTCTGAACCTGATCTTCAGGTTACCAAGCTGGATTCCGGGAGTGAGAGGAGGCGGTAGGTCTGCGAGGGAGACTCTAGAATCTGGGATCTAGATCTCCTGGAGGCCCAGAAACCTGGATAGGGGAAACTTGGAGATACTTGCCGCATGGCAGGGTGGGGGTAGCTAAAAGGGAGACATGGAGGAAGCAGTCTGAGCCTGAGCCCTGAACAGCAGGCTGCTGGGATATTGGATAAGAGGCCCAGATGTTGGAGCCAGACAGACACGAATTCAAATCCTTGTTTTCCCAGGCATTAGTTGTGTGATGCTGGACACCTCTTTGTAACTATGTTTTCTCCCTGGTGAAATGGACATAATAACACCAACCCTTCAGGGTTTCCTGAATATTGAATTGGTCAATAGGTGTGAACACACATCGTAAATCACAAGGTATTTTGCATTATTCCTTTGCACTTAGTGATGAAGCTGATCTCTTTGGAGGAGAACACGTGTGATTCGAGGTTTGGCATAAACCCAAGAGTTCACGCCAGCATCCTCCACACTAGAGAAGCTCCTGCTGCTAGGTTTCTGCTAGTCCCTGGACGAAGCTCCAGCTGTCACTGCTGCCACCGCCGCCCAGTGGCTACTTCAGGAAAGGACCTCGCCCAGCACCGCCTGGACCAAAAGGATTTGTGCCTTAGGAAATGCTGCAGGCCAGATCTGCTGGCTTCTGTGACACTCTTCCTCACTTTTGTTTCTGTGATTTTGCATTACTCTGGTTCTCCTACTCCTCTGGACGCCCCTTCTGACCTCTTCACTGGCTCCTTTTTGTCCTCCTTCCTCCGAAAGTGACCTTTCCCCAAGGCTTATCCCTAGAGCTTTTTCTCTTCTGTCCTTTCTTCCCCCACTTCCTTCTCCCCAACCTCTTCCTCACTCTATCATTTCTCTTTCCTGATCTCTCTCTTTCTCTCTCTCATGCTTAAAAAAAAAGAGATTTCATTTATTTGACAGAGAGGAATATAGCAAGACAAGGAAGACAAACAGGGGGAGTGGGAGAAGGAGAAGCAGGCTCCCCACTGAGCAGGGAGCCCGATGCTGGACTCTATCCCAGGACCCTGGGATCATGACCTGAGCTAAAGGCAGCCATTTAACCCACCGACCCACCCAGGTGTCCTTACAAGTCTGTTCCTTATCTCCAGCAAGGCTGTTAAAAGCTTTAGAGTAGAGACTAGTACCACTGTGTCCAGCACCTAGGACAGCACAGGAAGTCTCTTTTTCTACCATTTGATTCCTTGGTATCCTTTCTATCCTTCCCCACTGAGCCAATGCCATTGTCCAGCTCCCACTTAAATCTGCTGGTATGATTTCAATGGCAATAATGGAAAATTCCAAGTCGGATGATTTTAAAATGTGGAAATTTATTACCTTGCATCTAAGCCCAAGAGTGGGCCACTTTGGAGTTGGCTAATTCAACAACTCAGCAATGTCACAAAAAATCCTGACTCCATCGTTCTGATCTGCAGCCGTCGGCATATTGGTTTAGCAACTCTCATGGTCACAAGATGGCTGATGCCCCTCAGCCATCTTCCAGCATTGCTTCCAAACATGACAACATTCAATGGTAGGAGAGGAAGGCCTCTCTTCCTGTAGGTTTACTATTACTACTCCGGAAACCTTTCCCAGAATCTCCCTAGCACACTTCCTTTCACATCTCAGTGGCTGGAATTTCATCATGCTTATATAACTGCACCAGTCACTGGCAAGAGGGATGAAATGGCCATGACTGGCTTAGGAAATGGAGATTCTGCCCATAAGAATGAAGGGGGAGGTGGCTGGTGAGTTGACAAACAATTCTGTCTGCTACAACCCTTTATTGAATAACCCTTTCTTTCCTCACTTTGAGATCTGATCATCACTTCCCAACTGGAAGGCCCAGGTGGGAAAAATCACTGGGATGTGCAAGTGAGGTGGGTAAAGACCTGAAAATACATCTCTCTTCAATATAACACAGAGGCCAGAAGCTCCATAATTAGAGATGTATTCCTTTGCCTTCTTACTCTTGCTCTCTCAGAAAATGCAAACACCTTCTTTTTCCAGTTTCTATTTAAATTCCTGTTAGTTAACATATAGTATAATATTAGTTTCAGGTATACAATTTAGTGATTCACCATTTCCATATAACACAGAGCACTCATCACTCTAAGTGCCCTCCTTAATCCCCATCATCTATTTAACCCAACCCCCCACCCACCTCCCCTCAGGTAACCATCAGTTTGTTCTCTACAGTTAAGAGTCTGTTTCTTGGCATGCCTCTCTTGTTCCTTCCTATATTTGTTTGTTTTGTTTCTTAAATTCCACATATGAATGAAATCATATGGTATTTGTCTTTCTCTGGCTGACGTATTCCACTTAGTGTAATACTCTCTAGCTCTATCCACATTGTTGCAAATAGCAGAATTTCATTCTTTTCTACTGCTGAGAAATATTCATATATATATATCACTACTTCTTTATCCATTTATCAATTGGTGGACATTTGGGTTCTTTCCATAATTTGGCTATTGTTGATAATGCTGCTTATAAATATGGGGGTGCATGTATCCCTTCAAATCAGTATTTTTATATCCTTTGGGTAAATACCTAGCAGTTCAATTGCTGGATCATAGGGTAGTTCTATTTTTCACGTTCTCAGGAACTTCCATACTGTTATCCAGAGTGGCTGCACCAGTTTGCATTCCAACCAACAGTATAATTTTAGCCATTCTGACTGGTGTGAGGTGATAGCTCATGGTAGTTTGATTTCCCTGATGATGAATGAAGTTGAACATCTTTTCATATGTCTGTTGGCCATGTGGATGTCTTCTTTGGAAAAACATCTATTCATGTCTTCTGCCCGTTTTTAAAATCAGGATTTTTTGGTTTTGAGGTATTGAGTTTGATAAGTTCCTCATAGATTTTGGATACTACCCCTTATCAGATATGTCATTTACAAATATCTTCTCCCATTCCTTAGGTTACCTTTTATTGTCTATTGTTTCCTTTGCTATGCAGAAGCTTTTTATTTTGATGAAGTCCTCATAGTTTATTTTTCCTTTTGTTTCCCTTGCCTCAGGAGACATATGTAGTAAGATGTTGCTACGACCGATGTCAAAGAGGTTGCTGCTCTAGGATTTTCATGGTTTCAGGTCTCACGTTTAGGTCATTTATCTATTTTGAACTTATTTTTGTGTATGATATAAGAAAGTGATCCAGTTACATTATTTTACGTGTTGCTGTCTGGTTTCCCCAACGTCATTTGTTGAAGAGACTGTCTTTTGTCCATTGGACATTGTTTCCTGCTTTGTCGAAGAGCAGGAAATGT
Source organism: Enhydra lutris kenyoni (assembly GCF_002288905.1). Taxonomy (NCBI): domain Eukaryota; kingdom Metazoa; phylum Chordata; class Mammalia; order Carnivora; family Mustelidae; genus Enhydra; species Enhydra lutris. The sequence goes on along the minus strand of NW_019154165.1, from coordinate 2,150,585 downwards.
GGGTTCATTTCTGGGTTTTCTATTCTGCTGCATTGATCTATGTGTCCATTTTCATGCCAGTATCATACTGTCTTGATCACTGCAGCTTTGTAATATATCTTGAAGTCCAGAATTGTGATGCCTCCAGCTTTGCTTTTCTTTTTCAAGATTGCTTTGGCTCTTTGGGGTCTTTCGTGGTTCCATACAAATTTCAGGATTGTTCTAGTTCTATAAAAAGTGCTGGTGGTATTTTGATAAGGATTATTTTATATGTGTAGATTGCCTTGAGCAATATAGATTTTTCACAATATTTGTTCTTCCGATCCATGAGCATGGAATGTTTTGCCATTTCTTTGTGTCATCTTCAACTTCTTTTATCAGGGTTTTATAGTTTTCAGAGTACAGGTCTTTTACTTCTTTAGTTAGGTTTATTCCTAGATACCCCATTGTTTTGGTTGCAACTGTATATATGGGATTGCTTCCTTCCCTTCTCCTTCTGTTGCTTCTTCATTAGTATATTGAAATGCAACAGATTTCTGTATATTGATTTTATATCCTACAACTTTATTGAATTTGTGTATCAGTTCTAGCAATTTTTTGGTAGAGTGTCTTGGGTTTTCTATATAGAGTATCATGTCATCTGCAAATAGTGAAAGTTTGATGTCTTCCTTACCAATTTCTTTTTTTTTTTTTAAAGATTTTACTTATTTACTTGACAGAGAGAAATCACAAGTAAGCAGAGAGGCAGGCAGAGAGAGAGGAGGAAGCAGGCTCCCCGCTGAGCAGAGAGCCCGACGCGGGGCTCGAACCCAGGACCTGGGATCATGACCCGAGCCGAAGGCAGCAGCTTAACCCACTGAGCCACCCAGGCGCCCTTCCTTACCAATTTCAATGCCTTTTATTTTTTTGTGTTGTCTGATTGCTGTGGCTATGACTTCCAGTACTATATTAAATAACAGTGGTGAGAATGAATATCTCTGTCTTGTTCCTGACCGTAGAGGAAAAGCTCTGTTTTTCCCCATTGAGGATGATCATTAGCAGGGGATTTTTCATATTTGGCCTTTATTATGTTGAGACATGTTCCTTCTAACCCTACTGTATTGAGGGTTTTTATCATGAATGGATGTTGTGCTTTGTCAAATGCTTTTTTTGCATCTATTGAAAGAGTCATATGGTTCTTACCCTTTCTTTTATCAGTGTGGTGTATCACATTGATTCATTTGCAAATATTGAACCACTTTTGCAGTCCAGGAATAAATCACTAGAAAATGCAAATACTCTTGCTCAAAATTAAACTATGGTGATAATTCTCTTTGGGAACTACAAACTAGAAAGGGATATGAGGGAATTGGGGGGAAAGATGGAAATGTTTTATATCTTGATCTAGGTAGTGGTTACATATGTGTACACACAGGGGTATTAGTTTCCTCTTCCTGCTGTAAAACAGTTACCACAGACTTGGTGACTTAAAACAGCAGACTTATCTCTTACAGTTTTGGAGGTCAGAAGTCCAAAATCAGTTTCACTAAAATTGCACCTGAACTGCAACAGCTACCTTGTGACCATAAGAGACTATGGGTGGGGTGGGGGGGGGGTGGAATCCATGCACTTGTCCTTTCCAGCATCCAGAGCAGCATTCCTTGACTGTGGCCCCTTCCTTCATCTTCAATGCCAGTGACATAGCATCTTGCTTCAGTTCTCATATTGCTTTGCTTCTGTAGTCAAATCTCCTTCTATCCCCCTCTTTTTCCTCTTATTTTTAAAGAGACTAGTGGTTATTTAGGGCCCACCCAGATGATTCAGAATAATCTCCCCATCTCAAGATCCTTAATTTAACCATTTCTGCAAAGTTCCTTTTGCCATATAAAGTAAAATTCATAGGTTCTAGGGATTAGGACCCTATATGTTTGGAGTCCATTATTCAGCCTACTACATTAGATAAAAATTCATCAAGCTGTGCAATTAAAGGTTTATGCATTTTGTTGTTGGTAAATTATACCTCAGCCAAGAAAGGCACATACTCCTGGAAGAGAGATAATGATTTAAGTTCAGTCATAGTAATGAATTAAAGACCTACCAGATCTATTTTCTTCTTGCCAAGAGGACCACAGAACTCAGCTGAAAGAGGGGATATGCTTTAAGTGTGGGTCTGAAGACAAAAATGGGCTGAAGCCTAGTCCAAAAGTACATTGATTCTGAAGTCTCACCTTCCCCACAGACACCAATCTTGGCAAGTGCAGAACTCTTTCCTGTATGTCCAGCATTAGTTTTAGTCCCACAATGGTCCCTGCAGAGTCTGGGCTTCCAGCTGTATCTGAAAATCCCTGAGAAGGGCAGAGTAATAGCAACTAAAAGACAAGCTCCTGGGGTGTGTATTGGCAAGGAATGGCAAAGGCTAACACAGTTAGCTGTACAAAAAGAATACAGGACAGCCGCCCAGCAGCCACAGTAGAGAGCAGGAGGTAGTGAACGCCCAGCCCTCTGAGCCATAGTCATGGCCATGCTCTGAAGAATGGACTTCCTGTTGTGGCAGGTGGTGGGCATCTATGTATAGATACTAAAGATCAGCCAACTCTATGAGGGGTTGAAGGCAGGGTAGGGTCCTGTAGCCCCAGAGATTGGAGGTTCTGTCTCTACGTTCTCTATGTCCACAAAGCCTGGACCTGCACCCTGTGAGGACAGCCAAGAAAGGAAGATTATTTTTGTTGCTGCCATTGTGGGGGTCCTGACAGCTGTAGGACAGAAATATCTCTAATTCCATGAGTGGTCATATGAGGCAAGGAAAGCTGCTTAGAGCCTCTAGCATGGACTTAGTTTCAGGGATTGGGAAGAGTCAAAAACTGGGTGGAAGGTTTGCTCTAGGTGGGAGTGATACAGATGTCAATTGCCTATTCCTTCCACATGCAACGTCCTTCCAGGAGAACCTGTCCCTGGGCCAAGAATCCTTTATTACCTTCCTCTCCATCAAGAAACATTCGGAGCTCACAGACATGTGCACACACAGCGCAACACAATCAGCCTCCCCTCCCCAGTCACCACTCCCACTTACAGGAGATTGACTCCTGCTGTGCACATAAGCTGGGATAATCAGGGTTTCTAAACAGTAGGCTTCAAGAGTCCCAAGTCCCATGTGGTGGGGGACTGAGGAAGGGGTACTCTTTCCCATACTCTTAGCCTTTGTGTGGCCTGTAATAGCTGATCAAGAGACATAGAAACACTAGAGGGTGACACAAGGCTCTCCTTTCAGAATCACAAAGACCCATACTTTGAGCCCTCCTATTTCTATCCCTCACCACGCTTTTCCTTTAATGTCCCTGACTCCCCTTTGATCCTGGTCCTCAGATTCAAGGCCTCATGAGGCCAAAACCCTGTAGTTCCCTTTCTCAAGCTTCCCAGACTTTAACACCATCAGATTCAACCCTCTACCCCCACCCTGTCCCAGCAGCAAGAACCTGCTAATCCTTAGCCACTAATCTTTTAGCCTTTAATCTGCTTTCCAAACTCTTGGCACCTGACCTATTTATAAAGCAGTGTTTTATGCCCCCCCCCAACTCCATTCTCCTTCCCTTACCCCCACCAGTCTAAACATTCAAAGGACCTTAAGTATAAGAGGCTGGGGAAGCGAGCATAGCAAACAGACCTGGAGACGGATGTGAGCTTCATCTCTCTCCCCAGGTAATAGTCCAAATTCCTCTATTTCTAGCCTATACTAGGTCCCATATCCTTTACCTTTAGCAACCCCATAAATATATCAAGGAGCACTTGAGGGCACCTTTCTTGACACCATCAGCAGGCACTTGGGCCAAGACACCCTATGAGAGACCTCTGGAAATTCCCCAAGTCTCACCCTTCAGACCAGACCTGATATGCATCAAAGAGAAACGCTAGACAGACACCCCCCTCTTTCTAAGGGTCCTCACTCCAAGGCCTAGTACCTGGGGACATGGATGGGGTTAAGAATGGGAAAATTGGGGGAAGGTGAAGAGAATGATGAACAGATGCAAGGAAGGCTTTCGACCTCAATAGAGGTTTCTGCCACCAACAACCAAGAGCGTGAGGGCACAAAACCCTTCTCTCCCATGCTTTTCTTCCCTCTTAGCTGAGAGTTAAGGCCACTGTGAGGTGAACTCGGGCTCAGAATCCAAAGTAGGAGCAAAAGCAGGCAGAATCTATTTTTTCTTCATTCATTTATTCGTGTATCTAACAAACACATCTTGACACGTACTACTGTGTGCCAGGTGACGTCCAGCCTCATCCAGTCCAATTTTCCTCCAATTGTCTGGATGGAGGCATCCCTCCAGCCCTGTTACAGACAAGTTCCTGCTCCATAAAGGTGCTCAAGAATGCCCCAGCTACTCCAGGAAGCCATGGCCTTCCTGGAGAATAGACAGTATGGTTACTTGACAATTTGTAAAAAAATAGTTTTTCCCCCCATGTCTGGGATGGGTGAGAGTATGACTGAATAAGAAATCTTGGCAAGAGGGATAATATAAAGTGCTTGATGGTGGCGAGGTGTCTATTTAAGGAGGAAAGATTACACCACATTGGGTGTGTCTGGATGGTATCCCAGAATGGGGCAAAGAGAATAGGAACCAAATGACTGAACGTTCCTCCTTCTTTCCCTCTTCTCAGAAAAGGCACAACGTCAACTCCATGGCCAACATCTCAAGGTAAGTAAGAACTCCTTCTAATTCTCTGAATCTGTGATTTGTCCCTTACCTGAACCCAAGTACTTGCCTTTGGGGTAGAGGAGTTTCCAACCTCTCCTCAACTTATAATTTGAACTCTACTTCATTTCATGCTTCTTGGACCTCTTCTCCTAATCCTAGGAATATTTCCTTTTCTCTCCCACTTCCCTTCCTTTCCCCTCCCTTATTTTCCTCTTTCCTTCTCTCCCAATGACCCTTCCTATTTACTTTCCGATTTTCTCTTTATAGGGTATATAAGAAGACCTGCTCCAATGGGAAGGTGAGAGAACCTGGCCTAGCCGGGCAAATGAGAGGGCAAAAGGGGTAGGTGGGTACCACCTTAAAGGTCTCAAAGGGTTTTTGTTGGGGGCTTCAGGGGAATCCGTTCAAAGATGATTATGAGAGTAACATGCCAGGTTCTTCCACAACAGCTTACTCTCTACCTGGGGAAACGGGACTTCGTGGACCATGTGGACATGGTGGATCCCATTGGTCAGTGAGTCCAAAAAGGGAAAGAGCCTGGGGAGAAGGGAATGGGAGCCAGAAACTAAGAGAAAACCAAGAAAGGAACATGCAGAAGAGGAGGCTAATTAAAGGGAAAAATGGGAGGAACTATTTCAGGGATCCAATTCTGTTTCATAGTCTAAGGCTTTTTCCTGACTGCGGTGCCCTCTATCTCTCTCTACACAGATGGTGTGGTCCTGGTTGACCCTGATTATTTAAAAGATCAAAAGAGTAAGTAAAAATTCTCTTGGACTTTGTATGTGCCAGGGACCCCAAACTGAAATGTCACATATGCCGCAAGTAACCTGAATGAGTAGAGTGGATGAGTGGACCGGAGAGGTATAAGAAAAACAAAAAGCAGTGGGAACTGTGAATGCCTTGTCTGGTGGCGGCAAGCAACCGGGAATTTTAGCCCAGTGAGGCCAAATTTTCCGATTGTTGGAAAGGAACCGGAAATGAAGCACAGAATAAGACCGTCAGAGTCCCAAATTCTAAAAAGATTATGGTACCTCTTTCCCAAATAATATTCAACATAGATATATTTCTAAAACATAAATGAAATTTTATTTTTCAAAAGTACACAACATTTCCATGTGTGCTAGAATTAAAATAGTTTCTTTCTAAAATTTCTGGTTTTCCTTATCATTTTTGGTGGTCCCCTTGCTTTGTTGCTAAACTGAACATTGGCTTATTAGACTGGCTATAGAAAGATCCAGTATTCCAGAAATCCATATTTTCATGCAAATATCCTGATCTTCAAATGTTGGCAGCTAACTAAAAGACTTTTTAAGGCCTGGATAGATCAAAAATTTTTATTTTTCCTTAGGCTGGATGTGACCTTCAGACTGCCATTTTGGGACCTCTGGGATATACCTTTCCACCTCTCCTTCTGCGTAGGGAAAACCCCCTATCTTTTTGGGGGGGGAGGGGAGCCAAGTAAAGAAACAAAACAATAGCTCCAGCAAGTAACAACAAGAGACATTACTCTGGCCACAGTACCATAGATCAACATTACACTGAAATATTTTTGCACTGCTTTTTAAAAAAATTTTTTTCATTCTGTGATTCAGTAAGCCTGAAAATTGGGTTTGGCTTGAAAAAAGTTGAGAACAAATTGATGAATACTAGTTCAAACATAACCTTTAGATCCTGTGAGATAAAATAACCTTAGTCTTTCTGATTAAACAGTATGGATAAGCAGTCCAGCCAGTTCTAAATATCAGAAGAATTCTGGGGAATAGCTGGTAAATTAACCAGCTTACGACTCTCAATTACTCTGTATTCTAAAAATAAATAAATAAATAAATAGAATAAAAAATAAAAAACACCCTAAATCATTTTTCCACATTGCTACAAAATCTTCAGAATAACCTTCATAATAACCTATAGAAAGAAATACTTAGTTTAGAAAATGCATGTTGATCCAGAAGGAGGATGTCTTTTCCATTTTGAGTCTTTCTTTATGTCCCTTAGTAGAATTTTTTATGACTATTCATTTAAGTTGGGTCTGTTTCTTCAGTTTGTTCCTTGGCTCTTTTATATGTCTTGTTCCTTTTATGAAGATTTTTTATTTGCGAATTTTCTGATTTTTTTTCTCTCAAGTTTCATTTGTTGATGTAAAACAGGCTTATGCTATATTATTGAGTGATAAAGGCCAGTTGTAAGGCAGTATAGATGTATTGTTTAACAAAAATCTATCTGGGATCTCTCTGTATTATTTCTTAGAACTGCATGTGAGTCTACAATGCTCTCAAAATAAACAATTCGCTTTCAAAAGGCAATGGCACAAAGGCCTACGGTAGTCTTGTGTTTCATTAGAGACATGAAGTGGGGAAGCAGGTGCAAGAGCTATTAACAGCAGTTATCTCTGCAGTACGTTGTATGACAGCAGAGCTCGGGTTTATTCTTTTTGTTTGTATTTTCTGGTTTTCACACAATTAAGAGGTACTGTTTGTCTAACAGACACAACCACAACCATAAGTTGATAACTTTAGAATAGATGTTGAATTTTTAAAAATGAAAACTATCGATTTTCTTTTTTTTTTTTTAAGATTTTTATTTATGGGGCACCTGGGTGGCTCAGTCGTTAGGCATCTGCCTTTGGCTCAGGTCATGATCTCAGGGTCCAGGGATCAAGTCCCACATCGGGCTCCCTGCTCAGTGGAGGGCCCGCTTCTCCCTCTCCCACTCCTCTTGTTTGTGTTCCCTCTCTCGCTGTCTCGCTCTCTGTCAAATAAATAAAATCTTTTTAAAAATTATTTATTTATTTATTCATGAGAGACTGAGGCAGAGGGAGAAGCAGGCTCCCTGCTGAGCAGGGAGCCCAATGCAGGACTCGATCCCAGGACCCCGGGATCATGACCCCCAGCTGAAGGCAGCAGCTTAACTGACTGAGCCAGCCAGGCATCCCGAATTCACACATTTTTAAAAGTTTCTATTGCCAGACTGCCCTCCAAAATGATTGTACCAATTGACTCTCCCTCCTGCAGTATATAAGGCCACCCATTGCCCCAGTCCTTATAAATACTACCATTATTATTACTTTCAGTCTTCATTGTATCTTTTGAATATAGATTCACTTTCCTTGTTCTTAATTTGAAAAGCAGATATCCTGGCTGTTCGATATTTTGATCTCATAAAAATATGAAATAAGTTGCTTTCTCCTAGTGTGTGGCTGTCAGTACTTTTCTTTTCTTGTGGGTCAGGGCTTTTGTACCCCATCCCACATTCCGCTAGTTCACTGACGCAGCTTTCTATTTGCCCCTCATCTTAGGTACCAGCTGCATAAGTATGAATTCAATTATAACTATCCGATTTCTGCCAGTATTCCTATAACTGTCGTCATCATTCACATCTATAATTACAGTTTCCAAAAGGATTTCTTATACATCAACTCCTCAGAGGAACTCCTATGACCTGGGTTGGGCATACGGAAGTCTGGCCTTTGGAGTCACACAGTTAAGTGACCGGGGCAGCTCTGAACTCATTTTCTCTACCTGTGAAATGGAGATAAATACTTCAGAAGAGGGGTGCCTAGCTGACTCAGTCTGTAGAGCATGTGACTCTTGACCTCGGGGTCATGATTTCAAGCCCCACATTGGATGTAAAAGTTACTTAAGAAAATGAAATATTTAAAAAACAGTAATGATACTTCAGAGGATTGTTGTGAAGTCTAAATAACATACGCAGAGCTCCTGTTATTGACAGGTGAATTAACTGAGACTCACAGAACTCCAGGGATTCGTACAAGTCATACTCAAGCCGAGGTAGTCGGACCCTAGAGAATTCCATAATAAATACCTTGTACCCACCGCCTGGCTTCCAAAAGAACTACAGAAACAAACTTGTCTCCCATGTGTCCTTCCCTAATCCCATTCCCCCTCCTTCTTCCCTCCTTCCCTCCTGGCCTCCACCCCAGGGAACAACTATCCCGCATTTGGTGTTTATTATTCCTATGATGTTACTATACTTCTACTCCATAGTTATGTATCTGTGAGCAACTCTGGTATCATTCTACATGCTCTTAAACTTCATATATGCGGTATTGGATCATGGGTATCATTCTGAAGCTAGCTTTCTTTTGACTCAATAGTTTTTTTGAGTTTTAACCATGTTGATACATGGAGCTCTAGTTCATTTAAACTCAGTTTAGCATTCTATTATATGAATATACCATAACTGTATTACTCATTCTTTCCCTGGTATTGAAATTATTTCTAATTTTATGCTACGACAAATATAATATTGATGCAACGGACATTCTCATATGTATCTCCACATAAACATGAGCAAGAATTCCTCTAAATTCTTCTTACGTCATAATGTATAAGCAGATTCAGTTTTACTCACTTTGGAGTTTCTCCAGAGTGTCCTAATTTATCCTCCCACCAGCAGTGTGCAATGAACTCCTATTGTTCCACCCCTTCACCAACACTTAGTATCGTCAGACTTTTAAATTTTTTGACAATCTGATGCATGTGACATGTTACCTCATCATTGTGGTTTTAATCTGTGCTTATCTGATTACTAATGAGATTGGACATCTTTTCATATCTTTTTTTTAAGATTTATCATTTATTTATTTTAGAGAGCACATGCAGTGGGGAGGGGCAGAGGGAAAGCAAAAGAGAATCTCGAGCAGACTCCACACCTAGTGCAGAACCCAATGCCGGGCTAGATCTCATGACCCTGAGATCATGACCTGAGCCAAAACCCAGAGTCGGACGCTTAACCGACTGTGCCACCCAGGCACCCTGACATGTTTTCACATCTCACTGGCCTTTCTATGTCGTGCCTTTCCATACTCTTTGCACACTTTTATATTGGGATCTTTAAATGATTGATTTTCAGGAGTTCTTTGTATCTCACAAATGCGAAGCTTTTTTATCAAAGTAGAGTTGACACACAACATTCATTAGTTTCAGGTTAGGACCGCTAAACTTTGGTTTGCTATGCATGCATGGTACAAATGTTTTCTCCTGGGCTTTTGCTTGTTTTGTTGTTCATAAAGACTCCTAATGTAAAGAGGATTTAAATTTTACTGTAGTCTAATGTATTAATCCTTTTCTTCGTGGCCACATGGTTTCAGTCATATTCCCTTGTCTCTCCGTGTCTTCCTCTGGGCCATTTAAGAACTTCCTTTCTCCCTAGGCATGACAAATCACTCTCTTCCTCCTTTGCCTGCAGTGTTTGTCATGTTGACATGTGCCTTCCGCTATGGCCACGATGACTTGGATGTGGTTGGTCTGACGTTCCGCAAAGATTTGTATGTGCAGGTGCAGCAGGTGTTCCCACCTGAGCCCACCAGCCCCCAAGGGCCCCTCACAGTCCTACAGGAGCGACTCTTGCAAAAGCTGGGGGACAATGCCTACCCCTTTACCCTGCAGGTACTAAACACCCCCCAAGTCCTGGGCAAGGTTTCCAGGGGGAAATTAAGAGGGGAAGCTAAAGAGGGAAAACAGAGGAAGGGGTGCCCTATTTCTCCTGTTTGCTGACCTCTTTCTGATCCCCCAGATGGCTGTTAACCTTCCCTGTTCAGTGACGCTGCAGCCAGGGCCTGAAGATGCTGGAAAGGTGAGGTCCGGGTTCTGAGAAAGGGAGAGAAATAGTCAATACCAGGAAGAGGGACAGGTGGACAGGGGGATAAGACTACGGAAACAGACCCCTAAGAGATGGGGTCAGGCATTTCCTTAGAGACCCAAGAGGAAAGGATAGTCGGAAATGAGTTCTCTTTGCCCCTGCCCTCTTGCAGGCCTGTGGGATTGACTTTGAAGTGAAGAGTTTCTGTGCTGAAAACCTGGAGGAGAAAATCTCCAAGAGGTAGTCTTTAGTCCTCTTCAAAACCCCTGCCTCCAGACTGGGCTAAGAAACAGATCCTGATATCAGGACTGAAAGAGCCCTACTTGTAACCTCCATAGTACCATCACGGCCGACTCAGAGGTCCAGCTCTGATTCCCCTCTGGCTTCTCTTCCTTGCTCCAGGGCAGCCGGCCAGCTTCCCCTGAAAGGGCCAAAAACTAAATAATTCGGCTTTGCCAGCCCTATAGTTTTGGTTGCAACTACTCAACTCTGCCATTGTAGTGCGAAAGCAGGCAGAGACAGTATGTAAATGAATGAGCCGGGCTGTCTTCCAATACGACTTTATTTATAGACACTAAAATTAGAATTTTATATAATTTCCACATGTCATGAAATATTATCGTTCTTTGAATTTTTTCAACCATTTAAAAATGCAACAACCGTTCTCAGCTTGTGGGCCATCCAAAAACAGACAGCAGGCCACATTTGGCCAGTGAGCCATTGTTCACCGACCCATGGTATGGATGCCTCCACTGAGGGTCTAGAGGAATTTTCTGGGGGAGGCTCTAAGCCACCTCCACCCACCCACCTCCACCCCAAGCAAGGACCGGGCCATGTGGTTGGCATGGAAAAAAGTCTGTGAGTCCCCAGGGAGATGTGTTGGCTAACCTCTTTGCCTCTACTCAGAGACTCTGTGCGGCTGGTGGTTCGGAAAATACAGTTTGCACCCCCGGAACCAGGCCCTGGCCCCTGTGCCCAGACGACCCACCGCTTCCTTCTGTCGGCTCAGCCCCTACAGCTGCAGGCCTCAATGGACAGGGAGGTTTGTGAACCCCACTTCCTGACCCCTTACCCTGAAAGCCCTCCAAAACCCTGATCCTTCTCTGATTTCCTTCTTGGGTAGCCAGAGACAGAAGCCAGGGTGGCAACACTGTTAAGGAAGCAGGAATTCTGGGTCTCCATCTAAGGGTTCTCCCTCCAGCCTCATGATAAGCCTCTCCCTCTGCTTCAGGTTCACTACCACGGCAAACCCATCTCTGTCAACATTTCTATCAACAACTGCACCAACAAGGTCATCAAAAAAATCAAGATTTCAGGTGAGCTTCTTTTCCTATTCCCCCTGCACCTGGTTCCTAACCCACGGGTCTTTTTCCAAAATGCTGCCTCACTTACCCAGTCTGCATTCATCTAGACTTTCTCTCTAATGCAGGCTTACCAAAATGCCTATCTTTGTTTGCCCACAAGCGCATCTCAGTGCAACATGCATAGTGTACCCATGTGTCGGGTCACATCTAAGGGCAGTGAGTTGGGGTTTTGAGGAAGACTGAATGATTATAATCACGTGCTTTTCCCCTGGCTGTTCAGTTGACCAGATCACAGACGTTGTCCTGTATTCCTTAGACAAGTACACCAAGACCGTGTTCATCCAGGAGTTCACGTGAGCTGGCACCGGGGCTGGGGGCAAGAGAGCCAAGGGGTGGGTTGGTGGGAAAAGTGTCAGGGACTAGAGGCAAAGGAGGGGGTTGGGGAAAGAAGGAAGAGGGTAAGAACCCAGGACTGAGGAAAGTCAAGATGAGTGCTGGAGAGAATAGGAGGGATTCCCAGGAGAACTAGAGGGTGGATACCCACAAGAGGACCATCAAAACTCGGGGAGGTCAGGGGCATAAGGATTTCCCACCAGAGCAAAGTGTTCCCACTCTCCGCAGTTGGACATGCCCACTCTCTCGGCTACTCCAGTAGGTTTGTGGAATTGTGCAAGATGGCCTTGGGAATTAAAGTATGCATAACTGGCAAAGCCTAGCCTAAGTTCTTCTCTTCTTTTAAAGGGAGACTATAGCTGCTAACTCCAGTTTCTCTAAGAGCTTCGAAGTAACTCCACTCCTGGCTCCCAACTGCCAGAAACAGGGCCTGGCGCTGGATGGCAAACTCAAGCACGGCGATACCAATCTAGCCTCCAGCACAATGTAAGCTCACACGTGAGGCCCAACCTCCATGTCCCATCCCCTTACCCATTCTTCATGCTGTGCATACAGTTCTGAGCTGTTACCTGTTAAGGAAGCCTACCCATTTTTAAAAAATGTCCCTAGGCCAGTGTTCAGAGACCACTGCAGGCCTGAAGGCCATCAGGAAGCTAAATAATGCCCATGGGACCAATGCCCAGGCTTAGGTCACAGGGAGCAAGAAAGGAAGAAGCAGTGAGGAAAATTCCCTGTGTTGTATAATATTCTGCAGCTCACAAAGCTCATGCATGTCTGGGAGTGAAAGACTAGGAGATGAGAAATGGAGGAGGAGGATGACCAAAAAAAGGAGAACGACATAATAGGAATTGGTAGAATTCTACCCAATCATTCATTTTGGTCCTATGTCTTTGAAGGCCCTAGTGCTAGATATGTCTCCCACCAAAAGCCATCTGCCACCATCTGATGAATGTTATTTGTCCCCTACCTTTCTCCATACCTTATCAATCTTGAGGCTATAGATTGTTACTGCTAGAGAGACCCTCAGAAATCATCCAAACAGTATGATTTTATAGATTAAAGGATCAGTATTCCAGAGTCATGAAGAGACTTTCCCAATATCCTACAGTTTTCTGTGTCTTATTTTCCAATCAGTGAGTTTTCAGGGAGCACCTGTTACATGCTCATTCCTATGCTAAGCAATGTGGGAGGATACAAAGACATTTTAGACAGCCTCTGCCTTCAGTCAATTTATGGCCTAGGCGGGGAACAAAGAGGAACGCAAATGCAATCTAAAGGTTAAATGTTTGTACACGTGGTTCGGATTAGAAATTCAATAGAAGTTAAAAGAAGCTGGCAGAGCTGGAGAGAGCTTCCTGGAGGAGACTGAATGACTTACACCTTTTTTTTTATCTTTTTATTTATTTTACAGAGAGAGAGAGAGAGTGCATTAGAGGGGAGAGGGTCAGAGGGAGAAGCAGACTCCCTGCTGAGCTGGGAGTCTGCTGCAGGACTCCATGCTGGGACTCAATTCTGGGACTCCGGGATCATGACCTGAGCCATAGGCAGTCACTCAACCAACTGAGCCACACAGGCGCCCCTGAATGAGCTAGATCTTGAGGCACATGTAGGATCTGGATAGCAACAGAAACAGAGGAAGGAAAGGACATTCTAGATTGGGAGCACAGCATGGGCAAAGGCCAGAAGGTGGGAAACTGCATGGCGTGTTCTGAGCATGGAGAGAGGATGGATCCGCTTAGGTTGTATCCCTGGTATCAGGGAATCAGGGCAGAAGAGGTTAGAGAGGCTGGGTGAGGCCAGTTTGCTAAAGGTCATGAAAGCCACACCAAGTGGCTCTTCAGCAGAGGGTGACATGGTAAAACTGGACTTTAGGAATAGAAATGGGATTTCAGTGAGTAGGAGAGATGAGAGCATGGAAGGCCTGTGAGAAAAGGTGCACAGGAAGGGACTGAGGGAAAGAATGCTTTACTCCTCTCCCCCCAACAAACACACAACAATTAATACTACCACCTCCAGTCTTCAACCTGGAATGGACAAGGAGCTCCTGGGGATCCTGGTGTCCTACAAAGTGAGAGTCAACCTGATGGTGTCCGGTGGAGGGTGAGTGATGGTTCAGGGTCTGTCTGGGCAGGGGCCAGGGAGACACACTTGTTTTCCCTCCCATTGGACTGACCCAGTCAAGCTGTTCCCCATCCCTTCTCCCAGACCAGTTTCCCAAAACCTGTGTGCTCAGTGAGCAAGCTACCTTCCCTTCCAGAAACCTCTCCTGTGGCTGAGTTGGCCTTATGATCCCTTATCCCCCAGGAAAACTAGGTTGCCACTTTCCATTTCCAGCTGCTAATTTTACCATGTCATTCTACCCTCAGCATCCTCGGTGACCTGATAGCCAGGTAAGAGACTCTATGAGGAAGCTGTGGGGGGAGGGGACAGAGCAAGAAGGGGAAGGTGATGCCATAAGGAGACCAAAAGAGGGCCAAAAGAGAGCCCGAGGTCATCCCAGGACCAGAAAACCGAGGGGGAGAGGTTTTGGGAGTGGCCTCGGAGGGAGATCTGTGACTCTTCTTTGGAATCCTCGCAGCGACGTCGGTGTGGAGCTGCCCTTGATCTTGATGCATCCAAAGCCATCACATGGTGAGGGACCAGGTGGGACTGACAGGAACGGTGGGTCTGATTGCGGCGACCAAGCCGTTCTAATCTCCGGAGTCCGGGACTGGCTGTGTGGGTAGAGAATGTAGAGCAATGGGCAGGTCGGGTTCCTAGGTTTTCGGCGGGGCGGGGCGCGCGCGCGCGCGTTCGCACCTTGGGGAAGGGGAGGGAGGAGAGGGTTAAAAAGGGAGGGGGGAGCGAAACAAGACATTTCTCGGTGGAACTGAAGAGCCCGTGTCAGCTTCTCCTTTTGTCCCTCCCTCTCCATGCTTTGCTTCAGAGGCTGCTAGGTAAGAAACTGTGAGGCCCGGAAAACCCATCCCCCTTTCCCCATTGCCACCTTCCATTTTATGACGATGGCAATGTTAAAAAGCTTCCCTGGAGTGTTGCTTTCAATACTGTGCGGTGGAAACCTATGGTTTAGCCTCGTGTCATAGTTCAGTGCTTTTCATATGCCCTCCACCCCCTGCTCTTCTCAGAATCCTCCTTCCCCCTCATCCCTTCCTTACACCACCACCACCACCACCACCACCACCCCCCCACCCCCGCCTTCGGTCTTTCATTCTACCGATCCCTTCCCTCCTCCCCACCCGCCATTCTTATTTCCCCTCCAGCCACTCTGGGTGGGTGGTGGCGGGGTTTGGGGGGGGGGACTTTTGGGAGATGGGGGAGGGAGCGAAGGGAGACAAGCTAGAGTGGTCGATCCATAGGTTGGGGGGGTGGGGGTCGCTACCCAGAGAAGGCTTCAGATCTGAGTCAGAAGCGGAGAAGAGGTCACTGTTCTGGAATCACAGGAAGGGAGGGAACGTGGACGATGCCCAGAGAGCTGTTCCTAACCCTGCGTTCCCCTCTGCTGCTTTGCAAGCTCTGAGGACATAGTCATCGAGGAGTTCACTCGGCAGCAGAACCGCGGGGAGGAGAGCCAGGAGGCTGTGGCGGTGGAGGGGGATGAGGGAAGCTGAACACCTCGCTCTGGTGCGTCTGGGCAGGAGCACCATTGTAACGCTCTAATAAATCAACTTGTCCAAGACGCGCCTGGCAATCTCTTTGGTATTTCCTTCTCCGGGAGGGTGATGGCACTACAGAGAACAGCACCCTCTGCCCCTGGCAGTGATGACTCCGAAGCATGTGCTTTTCCCCCAAACAAGCCCCGACTTCCCTCTGGCTAGGCCACCTGCCCTCTGTGGGTCCTTCAACTTGCCCTCTGGACCCTGGCTATCCCCACCCCCACCCTACCTCCGCAGCCCCCCCTTCCCCCTTCACGTCACTGCCGCGATCTCCCACGGATCACCCACAGCTCCAGGCAGGGCCTGAGGGGGCGTGGCCATACCCCCAACCCCGAGTCCGTGTGCAAGGTGATGAGCAGATGGACAGAGAGCACACCATCCACCTGCCGCCATGTACAGCCTCGCACGCAGGGCCCACGGCAAACCAGAGGCTTCTGGAAACGACTGAGCCGACCCCTGCACAAGCCTAAACTCATGTGCCTGGGGGAGCAGAGCAAGGAGAAGGGGGGTATCTGGGTGGGGCTTTGGAGATAGGGAGGTGTGACTGGGATGGAAGAGTGTCGGGGGCGGGATCAATTTCCTCCTCCTCACTGGGGGTGATGGTTGGCCCACTTACCCACCTCACAGTGGGGAAGATACCGCTCCTCAGCGGCTTCCTGTACTATACCTTCAACTGTGCCTGCCAGGGGAGCCCACCAGCAAGACATCACACAGAACATTTTGTCCCCTCCTCAGCCAACCCACCTAGGGATTCGTCTCAAAGTTATCTATTGTAAGCATTGAGAAGTTGAGCCAGGACAACCTTCTCAAGGGCCATTCCCCACTTCTGGTTCTAAGACTGCCTGGTATTGGAAGGAGAGGAGGGGTGCAGAGTACCTGACCCTGGGTTGCAGGCAATCATTGGACTGGACTTCCTAAGATCATGTGCTTGGGAGGACCAGATGTTGAGTGTTCACTCTCACATCACTAACTCAATACCTTGGCCCGTTAGGCCTATTCATTAATGGTAGGGCAGCTCTGTCTTGGATTATCTGTGGATAAAGCAGGGGGAAAAAATATGGAACCTCCCCAAATGACCAAACCCTGCTTTGTTTCTCGTTTTCTCTGCCTCCATCTAGTCTCCCCCTGTAACAGAGTCCAAGAGGCTTTGAATCCTTAAGTTGGCTGCTCCATGGGGTCTTCCTTAATGAAGATAATATATTGTGATTGGATCTGTCCTAGGATGGTAGGCTACTTGGTTTGTGGCTGTAGCAGCCACTTTTCAAGGACACGGTTTCCTTGATTCTTTTTGGTTCACCTTTTAAGTTTTAACCTTTAAAAGGTACGTTTCTTTCCCTTCTGAGCATTTTTTTAAAAGTTTTTATTTACTTGTCAGAGAGAGCACAAGTAGGGGGAGCAGCAGACAGAGGGAGAAGCAGGCTCCCTGCCGAGCAAGGAGCCCAATGCAGGTCTCGATTCCATGACCCAGGGATCATGACCTGAGTCGAAGGCAGGCACTTAACTGACCAAGCCACCTATGCATCCCTCTCAACATTTGCTTATGCAGGTTCAGCTGCAGCTATGGGACACAGCTGGCTGGGAGTGCTTTTGCAGCCTAAATTTCTGGGTCCACACGATTCAACTACTATAGTGGCTGGTCTAGGACACCACAAGTGTGTGTTATGCCATGTTTTATTTGAAAAAGGGATTGAGGAAAACAATAGGGAAGTTGGTAAGACTAGCAGAGAGGAAGGACAGGTACATTATTCTCTCTAAACCTCTACTAAGTGTTTCAACTCTCCGCAACATTCTCTCACAGACATCGTTTTCAAGGAGACACGTAAGTGGGTAGATGTAGAAGCAGAAAGAGGTGATGATATCATCATCGTGTAAGTGGGTAACAACACTGATCTGAACAACAATAGGTAAGGAAGAACGACGACTTCTGGCACACCTAGAGTTCAATTCCTATGGCGAGGGTCTACTGTGCTGTGTTTACATGGGAGAAGTTTACCAGTTTCAGGGAACAGAAAAGTGATGGGTTCAAGGCTTCTATGGTTCATATCCTGGGGAGGCATCATTAGACTTCAGAAGGATCCGTCCCTATTCACTTTGAGTTACCATTTACCACTATCTGGTGCCTTGTATCATTTCTCATTTGTCCAAACAAGTCTCTGCAGATGACAGGGAAGAAATAGCCAGAGACCTCAGTGTGATGTTTGAAACCAGTGCCCAAACCAGTTAGAATGTGAAATATGTAATGCCCATTTCTCTTTGTACTTCTGTTGTACTCTTGTCTCTAACTACCTCTCACTGCTTACTCTTTTGGATAACCTTGGCTTGTCCTATTTTGGGGTGGGTACAAGGTTCATTTCCCCATCATGCAGCACAAAGGCCCAGAATCTCTGAACCTGGCCTTTTGCACAAGTGCACGCACACGTGCACACGCACACACACGCATGCACATAGAGTTATTCCAGCACATGGCTTCCACTCTGCCATCCAGAATTCATTTCCACTGAAGAGGGTTATCTTTTCTCCCAGCTTTGCTGGGCTAGGGAGTGTAATGTAGAGAAGGCAGACTTCCTTTGCTGATTTGATGGCCACGGTTGACTGCTATTTTAGGGAAAATGGGACTAACCTCAGCCAACAACAGCTCCCTGGTCTTCCTTCAGGCAAGAGATAAGATCAGAATTCTTCGGTTTCCTAGAAGCTGCCCCCCTGGTAGCTGAGATTTAACCCCAGCTACATCCCTCTTACCTTAATACACACTACAGTGGTGGAAATTCAACTGGAGCCTTCCATAGAGTCAGGCATCAAAAGACATTGACTCTGTCTAATCTGATGACTTTATTGCATTTGGGCTTCCCAGTAATCCATCTCCCCCACCCTCAGATTTAAGATTTAAATACTTGGCTACTGGGGCACCTGGGTGGCTCAGTCGGTGAAGTGTCACAGCCTTCCACTTGAGTCATGGTCCTGGAGTCCTGGGATCAAGCCCCACATCAGGGTCTCTGCTCAGTGTGTGCATGTGTGGGGGGTGTGGTTCCTGCCTTTCTCTTGGCCTCTACTCCTCCTCCCTGCTTGTGTTGTCTCACTTTCAAATAAATAAATAATATTAAAAATAAATACATACATACTTGGGTACTTACCAAGCTTTCATACAATTCCTGAGCTTAGGAGCTAAAATAGAACCCCCAAGGGGCACCTGGCTGGCTCAGTCAGTGGACCACGTGGCTCTTAACATCAGGGTCACTGAGTTCCAGCCCCACGATGGGTGTGGAGCGTACTTAAAATAAAAATTTTTAGGGGCACCTGGGTGGCTCGGTTGTTAAGTGTCTGCCTTCAGCTTAGGTCATGATCCCAGGGTCCTGGGATCAAGCCCTACATTGGGTTTCCTGCTCAGCGGGAAGCCTTCTTCTCCCTCTCCCACTCCCCCTGCTTGTGTTCCCTCTCTCACTGCATCTGTCAAATGAATGAAAACTTAAAAAAAAAATTTTTTTTTTAAAACGTAACCCCTGAAAATGCTATTGTTCTTTCTCAACTGCATCTCGCAGCTGTTGGGGGTGGAAAGTTCTTGCAGGGCCCAGGAATCCTACCTTACATTCTCTTGACTGCTAAAAGCCATCTCTAGGGCATGCAGGCCTATGGCAGCTGGGATACCTCAAAGGCAGTTAGAGTTCATTCCCCATGGTTTCTTATCTACACCCGATAAACCACTGGTCCTTGGGCCTCAGCCTGTTATCGTTCATCTTCTCCGTGCTATGTCTGTACGGTTACAATGCAATTGCATCCTGCCCATTCCAGGTACCTCCGAGGGAGAACAAATTTAGCGCAGGAGGCTTTTTGCCTCTCAGGCCCATGGCACCTAGCTGGGACTTTTTACCATGTCTACCACAGTTCTTAGACGAGATGTTGTTAAACCTGTTAACCGCAGGCAGAGTACTTGACCTCGACATTCAGCCCACTCAGCCAACAGGCCTTTGGGCAAGTCTCAGCCTCCAGTTTTTCAGATGGCCGCTGGGGGGCAGCACAGGAAGCAGGAGCAGGAGCCTAATTTCCCAAGGAATCGGAGACTGCCTCTAACTCCACTCCCAAGGACATTGCTACCTGCCAGTAGCACGTAGTAAAGCTGAGATGGGATTTATAGAGACAGCCAGAACCTACTCATAGCCATATACTGTTTAGAACGGTTTCCCCCATTTGAAGACTTTTTTAAAAAATTCAGATTCCCAGGTTCCACCCCAGAACAACAGAATCACTCTCCAGGGCCAGGGCGTGGAAATACACATTTAAGCTTCCCAGGATTCTTTCACAACAAACTGGGGACTTTCATCATGGGGGGACTTCACCCCATACCTCATTAGAAACCTTTCTGTTCTGAATGGGTATTTTAAAGATGCCAATGGAAATGGCATAAAGTGTGGCCTGGAATCGCTAACAATGAACTGGTAATGAAGACCGTGGCAGGTTATGTGGGTGTTGGAGTGGAGAAAAGGAGGGAAGTCAATAGTACCACTCAGCCTACAAGTTGGAAATTGGGAACCAATTTCCTACTGCTATCCCTGAAAGGAATACCTTTAAGCCTCTCCCTTCGTTTGTGTACCAGATCAAAGATCCTGGGGAAGAAGACAACTACCTTAATACCACGTCCCTGCAAAGAAAAGCCCAAAGTTCATGAGGGAAGGGGCACTGTTTCTTCCAGTACTCACCTCACCCTATACCATTCCTCAGTTACACTGAAGGGAAGGTTCCTGCACCTTCCTGATGGACTGGCCAGATACAGTTGTGCTCATACTTCCCACTGGCTCCTCTCCTTGGAAGAGCTTTTATTTTTGCCTCAATAGCATTTAAAACCCAGTCAGTATCATCCAAAAGTCACACCGACATTTCCTCAGCATTGCCTTTTACTTTGGAGGGCAGGAGGGCAGGGCAGAGAAGAGGATAGGAGGAGGGAGATGGGGAAAAACAATCCCAGGGAGTCTCTGGAGGGTCTGAAACAGGTAGTACAACAATGGGATGAGATGGAAGGCCCCCAGGATTCTTTTCGCTACTGATTTCTAGACTCTGATGAAAATGAGAGGGCAAATGTATAGTTGGTTAGCACGCGGTAGTCAATAAACACCAGTTGCCTCAAAATTCTTTCTTCTATTAATTTCTAGACTCTAGTGAACACGGTGTGACATGTGCAGTTGTCTAGCACGTGGTCCCCAATAAATGTCAGTTGCCTTTTCTAGCCGGGCTCTCTACAGGCTATATCTAGAGATCTCCATTCTTCCCGTTTCAGGGAATGAAGCCCACCTACAGAATGAGGGAACAAGAAGTACAAAAGAGTCTGGGTAATGCAGCTGGCTAGATGGCTTGGTGTCGGGGCCTCACTGTGTCCCCAGCCTCCCCACTCCGCTCTGCTAGGGTGGGGCTGAGAGTAAAGTTTCCCAAGAGGCTTCCCTGAGGCCTAACCAGCTTGTCCTAGAAGATTCCATGTGGAGCGCTATGGGCTGCAACTCTCTAGTGTACAGTCCTCTCTTTCTGACGATGATAATCTGGGGAAAAGGAGAAAAGAAAAGGAAGATAAGAACGGGTTACTTTCAGGCCTGCACTCCCAGTTCCCCATCCCCAGCTTGGTGGCAGCGGGGGCTTTAGTAATCCGTATTTAAAGAGTTCCTACGCAGGGCCCTCCCAGGTAAACGAGAAAGTGAGTGGCACTTACTGTAGGGAAAGAAGCGGACACGCATGCTGATCTCACGGGCTGTCTTCAGGATCTCAACAGCCTGGAAGGAACACAGCAGCTTGTACAAATGAAGATACGATCCAGAACAGTACCATAACAAGAGGAAAATCATTTGCTACTCCAACCTTCCGGGTCACTACTAGCTGCTTCTTTCTAATGGACTTCCTCATTGGAGATTCCTTCTTATCAAGTTAGAGACTAGGCTAATCCTGTCCAACCTTTCCTACCAGGGACGACTTCTCACTTCACCAAAGCCCAGATGCTGTGCTCACCTTGCTGTGTTCAATGTCTTGGAAATCCACATCATTCACAGCTAGGACTTGGTCCCCTTCCTGAAGTCCTGCCCGATGTGCATCCGAGTCGGGAATAACCTGTTGGCAAGGAGAGAATACATGAGATTGAGGTGAGAGAATTTCAAGGGCTGTAAGTGAAATTAAGTGCTATTCAAATGTAAGGTGCTAGCGTGCATGTGTGTGAGACAATGTGAGGAAACAGATGGTTTGCCAGGTGAGAAGTTTTACATGGGAAAGGGTGTCCCCATGATGCCCCTTCTGTAGGTCTACTGTATCATTCTCCTCCCAGGACTTTGGACACTAGGGTTCTGCAATCTGGTAATTTAACAAAGGGAATGAGCAATCCATATTGCCTACCAGGCCCACATACCTTGGAGATAAAGATTCCTAGCTGGGAGGCCTTTCCTCCTCGGATATTAAATCCCAACTGTAAGACAAGAGCACAGATCAATATAGGTCATGCACACAAGAACATCTAATAGCATCACTGTATGCCAGCCTGGCTTACATGTTCCTCAGAGAGGAGTCAGAAATTATGGAAGTGGTATCTCAGATTTTCTGCCCATTAGAGTTTCCTTACCTTCCTACCTGCTTTCCCATCCATCCCCTCAACCACTGTCAACTTCTGGGCCTGGTACAGACAAACCTAGCCTGGAATAAGACACAATTGTTCCAGGGCACCTGGGTGACTCAGTCGGTTAAACATCCTTTGGCTCAGGTCATGATCTCAGGGTCCTGAGCAGGGAGTCTGTTTCTCCCTCTCCCTCTGCACTCCCCTCACCTGTGCACGTGCGCTCTCTCTCTCTCTCTCAAATAAATAAATAAAATCTAAAAAAAAAAAAAAAGACACAATTGTTCCATAGGCTCACCTTAGCTCCAGGGGGCTTCTTCAGTGTGACGATTCGGGGCAGAAACTGGGTCAACTCATTGTTGTAGTCTGGGTGATACACCCTCTGCAAGACACAGCAACCCCAGAAATCTGACTACCAGCCTTAGATTTTATACATATCTTCACCTGGACTAAAAATGTATCACCTTGAAGTCAGGAAAAGGTGCGGCCATGAACTTAGTTGTAAGCAGAACAGCTAACACTGCCCAAATGGGGAGGTGGATAGCAGGGGGAAATGTTAGCAGCCCAGGAACTCCCCCACCTCTTTATCTTGAGAGAATAGAAACTAGGGCTCTGAATTTCCAGAATTCTCTGGTGTGAATGTACTCTGGCAGGAGGATACCATTAGAAGCTCCCAATGGCCCCAGTTGTTCAGAATCCAACTTCTGGGTCCCCTGGCTACAAAAAAGGCTAGAATTCACCCTCTATTGAGATTTCTAACCCTGCCATTCTACCTTTCATATACCATCTCATGCCCACAGGGATGAATCCCCTCCTCAACCATTCCCACCTCATGAGGCGGAATCCATGCTGGGGGATTCTCATAGGCAGGCAGGAAAACCACGGGGTAGTCATCGTAAGGAATTCGGCTGTCCATCTCCAACAAGGCCCTGGAATGGAAGAAAGGGTGAATCAAAGCTGACCAAAAAATGGTTCAAAGGGGTCAGCAGTCCAGCAAGTTTCAAAAAACAACTCCACTCCACCCCAAGGGTGTCAGTCTATGGGCTCAGCCCACTTCCTGGTGACAGAGACTGAGAGAGAGAAAGAAGAAAAAAGACGGAAGAAAACAATTAACTTTGCTGAACATCTGGATGCCAAGCAACCTGTTAGTTACTCCATAGAGATTATCTCCTTTCTCACAACAATCCTGAAAAATAGATGTTACCGTATTCATTCCAGAGAAGGCGAAATCAGGAGCGTCTAATTTTCGAAGTCCAAAGGAGGGCTGCCTCCAACTATCCATAAGGACTCGGCACCGCCCCACATCCCGTAGTCGTGATCAGTAATGGTGGGGGTCCCCAAAAACGACCCCTCCTCCACCGCCAGCCATCCTCCAGGTCCCCGCCCCGCATTCCGCTGGAGTCCCGCACATAAGCCGCGGTACACGCCAGACCACCTCACCTACCCGCAGGCCTCAGGAACCTCAGAAGCCGCTCACCGCCGATCCAGTGTGGAAACCGGAAGCGGATGCTCCGGTGGGTCGGAAGGGGCGGG
The DNA here is from genome assembly GCF_002288905.1 of Enhydra lutris kenyoni. Taxonomy (NCBI): domain Eukaryota; kingdom Metazoa; phylum Chordata; class Mammalia; order Carnivora; family Mustelidae; genus Enhydra; species Enhydra lutris. The sequence continues at coordinate 2,126,878 of NW_019154165.1, read as the reverse complement.
TTCAGGGTGCGGCGCGCAGGTCCTCCCCTTCCCAACGCGTCTTCCTGCGCGCGCCGACGTGCGTGCTTGTCCCGCAATCTGTCTGCGCTCCGATTGGCTGGCGCCTCAGGGACTGATTTGAAACTTGGCGGTTAAAGCTCCGTTCGGGACAGGGAGGCGGGAGACCGGGAAAGGGACGTTTAGTTTGGTGAGTTAAGGGGGCACACCTTCGCTCAGGATCTGCCTTTCCCGGTACGCTGGGGCTTGGGTTCTTTGTCGACATCTCCGCTGGGGGCTTTCCTTTTCGTTTCAGACTTCACTTCTCTCTCTTCAGAGCGTGGGGCTGACGGGCTGTCCGGTCGTGGACCAGTCTGAGGGTCAGTGACTCTCCGCAGGCAGCGATCCCGCTGGGGACGGGGAGGCTGCCACCTATACTGCCGAGTTCCGTAACCCATCCCACCCTTCAAGGCGGGCGGGAACTCCCACCACTCCCGACCTACCAAAGATTAATCAGCAAGTATCTTTTCTTTTCCCCCCTGCGCAGAGACGGTGCTACTGTAGGATCATGAAGGAAGAGGTGAAGGGAATTCCTGTAAGAGTGGCACTGCGATGTCGCCCTCTGGTCCCCAAAGAGATTAGTGAGGGCTGCCAGATGTGCCTTTCCTTCGTACCCGGGGAACCTCAGGTGCGTAGGAAGAGTCCTGGGCCTGCCTCTGAACAGCTGGGGCCAAATGGCAGTGAGGGGCGTGGTCTCGCCTTGCATTTTTCTTACTCCTTGTCCCTTGCCTTCTCTAGGTGGTGGTTGGTACTGACAAATCCTTTACCTACGATTTTGTGTTTGACCCGTCTACGGAACAGGAAGAAGTCTTCAATACAGCAGTAGCACCACTCATAAAAGGCATATTTAAAGGTGAGGCTATTTGATTCTTCCACCTGTTCTCGAGCGTATGTTTGGTGTCAGTCATGGTACATGGGTGCTGCAAATAGAGGAATGGATGAAACGTGAGTCCTGCCTTCAAAAAGCCCGCAGCCTAGGAACCAACTCAGTATCATTTGTGAAAGTCTGTACCCTTGGTGCTAGTTTTCTACTGTATTTGCTTTCTGTGGTTCTGCCCATCTTTGACATGTATATATATTTTTGTTTGTCCTGGAACTTTATTAGATTCTAAGCTCTTTCATGGGTGCTGAAGATGATCATTTGCCGACCTACTTAAGGCCCAGGTACTCTGAAGCCTGTTGAGGATTCAGAGAAAAATTATATAGCTTTCAGGCCCTGGAAGAGTTCAAAGTCCAAGAGTAGGAGTAGAAGTAGATGACTACATACGTAATTTTAAATACATAAAACATTTTAACCTTTTTGCACTTTAAGAAAAAATATTTTAAGAGTTAAAAATACACAATAGAATCAGTGCTGCTGTAGAAGTAGCACTGCTTTCAAAGTGTTATGAAAACCAAAAGGATGGCACTAACTCTGTGTGGGAGATTAGGGGTGAATTTAACAGCACAGGGAATCTTTGAGAGAGATCTTGCATGATGAATGGAATTCTTTTAGGTGAAGAAGGCTATTTCCTAAAGTGCCTGAGTCCTCTGACCAGTTAATAATCTTTATTGAAGAAGCTAAGACTTTAGTGTTGTTGAAGACCACAGCATGAAAGCAGGGTTCTAAAGAAGGGAGCAGTGCCTGAGGGGTGTTTAATTACTATTATTCCAGTACGAGGTTATTCAGAATTCAAAGCAGAGGTCTATGTAAAAGAAGTTAAACCACTTCACACCAGTCCCCTAAAGATGAAAGGCACATTTGTACATCATGTAGTCTTACTTTGTATCCAAAGAAAAATGCTTTCCAGAAATTTCTCTAAGTGAACTTCCAGTGTCCATTTAAATTTTATTTCTGATACAGAACTCACTGACTCACAAGGTGGTCCCATTGTTTGGATTTTGGACAACTCCAATTGCGCTAGATTATATTGAGATGAAATTTGCTTCCCTATAATTTCGGCCCATGATGTTAGTTCATCCCTCTAGGCAAATTCACATATTTTTTCCACTTTTTTAAATGATGTTGTGGCTCAGAGGACACTGAACACTTTGCTTCACATTTTTAAAATATTAAAGCAATAATGTCAAACTTAGAGAAATGTTACAAGAACAGCATAAAGAACTTTTTTTTCCTGAATCACTTGAGATGAAGTGTTGACCTGATGCCCCCTAAATACTTCAGTGTATATTTGCTACAATCAAGGGCTTCCTCCTACATAACTACAATGTAAGCATCAAAATGATGAAATTAGCGTTGCTGCATTACTACCATCTAGTCCTCAGACTTCATTCAGGTTTCAGGTTTCACCAGTTGTCCCAATAACATCCTTTAGAGTAAAAGGATCTCGTTGAAAAGCACTTGTATTTAGTTGTACTGTCTCTATCTAGTGTCTTTCATTCTAAAGTGTTTTCAGTCTCTATTTTTTTTTTTTTCTAATTTTGTGATCCTGATTCTTGAAGATCACCAGTTGTTTTGTAAGCTGTTTACCATTTTTGGTCTGTCTGATGTTTATTTATGACTGAATTCAGGCTGTATATCTGTAGCAGGAATATCACAGAAGTGGTGCTGTGTTCTTCCCATTGAATCCTGTCTGGCAGCACATGATGATTTGTTTCATTACTACTGATGTTCATTTCGATTATTCGATTATGGTGTTATCTGCCAGGCTCCTCCACCATAAAGTTAATCTTTTCCCTATTTACGCATTCAGAAGACAATTATGTGAAATAAGTCAATCGGAGAAAGACAGCTATCATATGATCTCCCTGATATGAGGAAGTAGAGATGCAACTTGGGGGGATTTGGGGGTAGGAAAAGAATAAATGAAACAAGATGGGATTGGGAGGGAGACAAACCATAAGAGACTCTTAATCTCACAAACAAACTGAGGGTTGCCAGGGGGAAGGGGGGTAGGGAGAGGGTGGTGGGGTTATGGACATTGGGGAGGGTATGTGCTATGGTGAGTGCTGTGAAGTGTATAAACCTGGAGATTCACAGACATGTACCCCTGGGGCTAATAATACATTATATGTTTATTAAAAAAATTAAAAATTAAAAAAATTTTTAAAAAGAAGACAATTACGTGATTCTGCCCAAGTTTCTTCTAATAAACCACCCCTCTTTCCTTTAGCTGTTCTGGAAACAGTATGGTTTCCAGACCCTTCATTATCTGGTCATCTTCCTCAGAATCTTGCTTCACAGCTCAGTAAGAGCACTATAGTTCTATACTTTTATCTTAACTTGGGAATCTATGAGAATTAAATTATAGTCTTTAGAGGCAATATAAAGTAGATAGTGATGCCAATATATATGTTTGGTTAACATTGCTCTCAGGTGCAAATATGAAGCCAATATTTTTCAGTCAGCTTAACATCATCCTCCTCTACTCTGAATTCGCAATACCAGAGAGCCCTGAATATTTTGGGAAAAGTACTGCAACTTGGTTTCCCCAGTTATTACTATATATACATATCTGTGGTATTGTAGAACGTTGTAGAATGTTATTCTTTTGTCCCATGGTCATGCCAGGTGATACTAGCTATTTATTACAGTGAAAATCGTAATGGAACATCTTATGATCTTTCAGAATATCAAGGAAGGTCTTCAGTTAAACAAACAAGTTCTTTTAAAAAGGAAAAAAAAAGGCCAAGGAGGCTGATATATATGGTCCAGATGCAGTCTGAGAGTTTAGATAAGGAGTGGATGCTTTCATTGATTATAAAAATCAACTTTGGTGACTTTTCAGATGAAGACTGGTCATCAAAAACACATACATTGGAATCCCTTATATTTATGAACCTTCTAAGACTTTCGTTTAGTTCCCATAATTTAACATGGCTAAAAGTAGAATTGGAAAGCTCTGAATGGCTTCTTGGCAGTGAGTCGGCCACTTTCATTATCTCAGTCATACCTTTCGACTTCTTAGCTTTTAAGGGCAATGAAGAGGGGCACACAATGAAGAGGGGCTGGTATTTTTCTCCTTTGCAGGTTTGGAGTAATGCAAAATCCTGGCACGCATATAAGTTTTCTCTGTGTCTGCTATTCTGAAGAGACCCCTGTCTCAAGGGAGCAGTCTCAATTTTGTTGCAAGTAATTGCTGAAGGAAAGGGTATTTGTTGATTGGATGAAAATATTTGAGCACTACTATGCTTATGACTTCTATTTTGCCAGGATACAATGCAACCGTCCTGGCCTATGGGCAGACTGGCTCTGGAAAAACCTATTCAATGGGAGGTGCATATACTGCAGAGCAAGAGAATGAACCAACAGTTGGGGTCATCCCAAGGGTAATACAGTTGCTCTTCAAAGAAATTGATAAAAAGAGTGACATCGAATTTACTCTGAAAGTGTCGTACTTGGAGGTAAATGATTTATCTTTAATTATACTGAATTCAAATGTATCTTTGGGTAGAAAAAAATAAATCCAAATCAAGTTTTTTCCTGGCATGACACAAATTAGTAAATTGCATTTTTAGTAAAGTACATTTTAATAAATTGATAGAGAAAATTTACTGGCTCAGTTGGAGCTGGCTCCCGCCCAGTTCTTTTTTTGTCAGAATAGTCTGTTTAATCTGATTGTCAGAGGAGTTGGCATTGCTGCATAAAAAGATGATAGGAGTTCTTTAATTCCAATTTGGCCTCTGCTGCTGATTCCCTGTAGAGTCTGCAGAAAAATATTTGATTTCCCTTAGCTGTTTTGAGGCCTAAGTGATAATGCTTCTACTTCAGGAAGAATGTTAGAGAAAATGGGTGAAGTATTGAGCTGTGTGATGGGATGTGTTTGTTCAACAGATGTTACTGAATACCTACTGTGTTACAGGGCCTGTTCTAGGTACTTGGGATCTATCCGTGAACAAAACATAAAAATCCCTACCCTTGTGGAGTTTTCATTCTAGTGAATATCACTATACAACTGGATTGGCCAGTTATATCTAACTTCATGACCTCAAACACATGTTCAGGAAATTTATGGTTTTGGGGAAACTAACTAGTTGGTTCCATAGCAGTGATATCTTTGACAAGCAATGATTAAACTTACATAACATAAGCATGAAATTTTATATTGTATGTGAATACTTCATCCTGGAGTTGAATCTTAATACGTTAATGGGTATTGGAGGTGTAGAGTGGGAGTTAAACATCATTCAGATTTAGCCTTCTTGAATCTCTTGATTAACCCAGTTATGGTCAGGTAATCAAATGTAAAAATTGCTGAAGAACCTGGTATGTTAAATTGCAGCACCAACAATAATAGCAAACAAATGTGGTGCTTGCTATGTACTAAACACTGTTGTAAATGCTGAAAGTTCTGGTTGTTGAAATATTGGTTGCCACTTCTCCTGTGTGCTTCCCATTTCCACCGTCCACTAAGGACCCGTTACTTAAACACTGTAGCAAAATCAGGGAAGGTGATGATGTTATGGTACTGTCAAGGAATCGAATTTGGGCATTTGTGTAACTTTTCACCGTGTCTGCTATTCCCAAGAAACTGTCTTAAGAGAGCAGTCTCAGTTTTGTTGCAATGAATATGTGTATTCATTCTTATAAGTATCAAATACTTACATGTGAGATTAAAGGCCTTTTCTTAACTATGAAAATAATATGTTGTAAAAATTTTTTAATACAGAAAGTCACAAAGAATTTTAAAAATCACCTATGATCCCACCACCCTCAGATTACCACTGTTAACATCTTGTTTTTACCACTTTATTTTTAACAATACCAGATTTACAACGAAGAAATCTTGGATCTTCTATGCCCGTCTCGTGAGAAAGCCTCTCAAATAAATATACGAGAGGATCCCAAAGAAGGCATAAAGGTGTGTTTGTCTCTCATTTGTTGTTACTGAAAAATGTTGGCTTCTGCCGAAGTTCACATCCCTTTTATTTGCCACTGTGGTTTTAAACGGCTGCTGACATCTCAGTCTTTGAGATTTTGTGTGATCCTGATTTCCTTTGTTAGTCTAGAATTCCTAGATGGGAGCTTTTGTGGGGAAGGAAGTCTTGTCATCTTCTTGTTGCCTGTTACCAACTAAATATTAATTAATTATTTACACAGTTCCAAGCCTGGGCTATTCATTATAATAGCCCCTAGCCACAAATGGCTATTTAAACTTAAGTGAACTAAGATATGATGAAATTTAAAATTCAGTCCCTTTGTCACACCAGCCCAATATTGTCAAGTGCCCAGTAGCTACATGTGGCTACTATAGGACAGCACAGATACGGACCATCTCCATGGTCACAGAAAATTCTGTTGGGCCAGCACTATAACAGACATTATGCTAGGCTTTGGGATGATATTTAAAAGGAAGAAATTAAATAATACGAAACATTTTAAATCCATAAGTACCACAGGAAGAAGAGATCACTTACATGAGAAGCTTCTGTCATATGGTTTAGATGCAGGATGAGGAGCTATAGCTGAACAGAAAATTTGAGGAAGTTTGGGAGTTTTGTATATGGGAGTGGACCAAATCCAGAAGCCAGTATTGAAAACAGGCAGAGTTTGGGTCTAGCTCCAGCTCGAGTATTCAGGAAGAGAATCCAAGGCTGGAAGTGGAAGGGAGTAGTTTATATAGTTGGGAAAACTTGGTCAAATAGTGTCTTATCTTATTCCCCTTCCGCCCTTCACTGCACGGAAAGATGAAGGTTTAGGGTACAGGTGCATGAGGAGCAGATGTGCTTCTGATTGTTTTTTTTTTCCTTCTGGGTTATTAAGACATTAGCCAGGTATTAAAAGCAAGACTTGAAGGATCAGACCTATTTTGAAAGCCTGATAGGGGCACCTGGGTGGCTCAGTCGGTTAAGTATCTGCCTTCAGCTCAGGTCATGATCCCAGGGTCCTGGATTCGAGCCCCATGTTGGGCTCTTTGCTCAGTGGTGAGTCTGCTTCTCCCTCCCTCTCTCTCAAGTATAAATAAAATCTTTGTTAAAAAGCCTGATACACTTGGAATACAGGAAGATGATTTGGATAGTGGGGATAAGAAACCTGGACAAAATGCATGCTATCACCAGAAAGAATATTGGTACTGAGCCAGGTCTTGACCCATTTCCAAGATCTTTTATTATATGTCCCATGCCAAAGCAGGAATTAAATCCCAAGCATTCTTTGAGGTACAATTTTCAATACAAAGTGTGCTCATTTGATTTAAATTGGGGTGGGTAAGGACAAGTTTGTCAACCACTCTTCAGGTGAGATAGATGGAATATAAGTAGAGAGAAAAGAAGTAAGGGTATTCTTGTAGCAAGGAGTAGCTTAAGCAGAAAATACACTCCTTAGGGTGGTAAGACTAGCCCTGTCTGTCTGGATTCGAGGCCCTAGGTTGAGAAGTAACAGGTGTGTTAGGACCAGATTATGAAGCCAGGCTAAAGCTTCATTTGTTCCATCCCTGTAGACAGTATATAAGTGAGACAGTTCTGGCTACTTTTACAAGTTTTTACCTTATGTGTATATCTCTCCAACTGTGTTAGCTCCTGGAGGTTAGGAGAGTGTCTTAAAATCTCCTCGGGTCCTCATTATCTAGCACAGAACTAGTGATTTGGTGACATTTTCAGTGGCAGGATTTTAGGGAGACCAAACAGAAGTGGCTTGAAAAGAAGACAGACTAGGGTGAGGAAGGTTGGAGAAACTTTGCCTTATTCTTCAGGCATGAAATAAGAAGTAAGGCTTGAAGGACGAGGCAGGTAGATGTGGAAAGGAAAAGGAAGCAATGGATTCAAAAGAAAAATGGCTACAAGTGGGAGATAGATGAGGTCCGGAGAAATGGGAGGAGAAGAAGGTGAATCTGAGGTTTTGAGCATAGAGTAATAGAAGTGGAGAGAGTCGGTGCTGGTGGAAGGAAGATGAGTTTGGTTTATAATTCACTATTTTCCAAGTGTGAGTGGCAGGCAATTAGAAATAAAGGACCAGAAATCAGGGCCACAGATGTAGATCTGGGAGCTAGGGAGTAATAAAACAATAGCATATTTGGGCTAGTAGGGGCTTCATAATCATCTAGTTCAATCTCCAGAGGCTCCAAGAGATTTTAACGTGTACAAATTCTCTCAGGTAGATACAGTACCAAGCCTAGGACCCTGTTTTCCCACTGTTTCCCCTAGTGAAAATGTCTAAAACCAGTCAGAGGTATAGGGAGGGGCATAGGGTCACGTGGAGAAAGTAGCAAAGAGAAATACCTTATTTGCATTGCCTTTGCTGTTCTTGAGGCCAAAGCTGACCTTCACTTGGGGGCTCCCCAGAAGGCACCTATCCGTTGCTCTATCCTAAAATGTAGAGATCTCTTCTAGCTCCAGTGTTGTCTGGTACCCTTGTTTTGGAAATCCCAAGGGGAGATGAGAGACCATGGTTTACAGTCATCCCAGAGCTGCTGGTTAAAACAGTCCTCATCACCACAACTGTTCTGTTTGCTGAGGTTCTGTTGGAACATCAAAGCATTATTTTTTAACCTGCTGGTCCTTCTATCTCTGGTGAAGTATGTAAAACAGAATCATAAGGGCATTTTTTTCTTTCTTTGAATTAGATTGTGGGACTCACTGAAAAGACTGTTGTAGTCGCTCTGGATACTGTTTCCTGTTTGGAACAGGGCAACAACTGTAGGACCGTGGCCTCCACAGCGATGAACTCCCAGTCATCCCGATCTCATGCCATCTTTACAATCTCCATAGAGCAAAGAAAGAAGAGTGACAAGTAAGTTGCTGTTCACAGTTTAAAGAGTCAAGATTGTTTTTTTTTTTTTTTTAATTTTATTTTTCATAAACATATAATATCTTTTTATCCCCAGGGGTACAGGTCTGTGAATCGCCAGGTTTACACACTTCACAGCACTCACCATAGCACATACCCTCCCCAATGTCCATAATCCCCCCCCCCCCCACCCCCCCCCATTAACCCTCAGTTTGTTTTGTGAGATTAAGAGTCACTTATGGTTTGTCTCCCTCCCAATCCCATCTTGTTTCATTTACTCTTCTCCTACCCCCTTAACCCCCCATGTTGCATCTCCTCTCCCTCATATCAGGGAGATCATATGATAGTTGTCTTTCTCCGATTGACTTATTTCGCTAAGCATGATACCCTCTAGTTCCATCCATGTCGTCGCAAAAGGCAAGATTTCATTTCTTTTGATGGCTGCATAGTATTCCATTGTGTATATATACCACATCTTCTTTATCCATTCGTCTGTTGATGGACATCTAGGTTCTTTCCATAACCAGACAAGGATCCCATCAAAAGAGAGAACTACAGACCAATATCCTTGATGAACACAGATGCAAAAATTCTCGCCAAAATACTAGCCAATAGGATTCAACAGTACATTAAAAGGATTATTCACCACGACCAAGTGGGATTTATTCCAGGGCTGCAAGGTTGGTTCAACATCCGCAAATCAATCAATGTGATACAACACATTAATAAAAGAAAGAACAAGAGTCAAGATTGTTAACGGTAGTTCTACTAAGGTTGAATAGTAAGTTGCTTCTTAAGTGCATTTGACGAATCATCAGACATCAGTACCCTGAGCACTGGTAACCAGTAGAGCCATTTTGACTGGTTTGAAAGAAAACCAGAGCCAGCAGGTCAGCTTTGACCCTAACCATTCTCATTGGTGTCTTCCTATCATCACAGGAGTAGCAGCTTTCGCTCCAAGCTGCATCTCGTAGACCTTGCTGGATCAGAAAGACAGAAGAAAACCAAGGCTGAAGGGGACCGTCTGAAAGAGGGTGAGAAAAATTAAGGCCACAGTTGTAGATGAAAACTTCCAGTACTCTTACTGTGTTGTTGGTGTCTTGACTGAAATATTTCGGGTTATTTTCTAACAGTAGCTACAATTCAAGTTCAAGGCTAATATCAGAAATAGTGAAAACCTCTTTCTTTCCCTTGCACTCATTTTCTAATTTAGGTCTGAGATTTGGATCTGGCCCTTGGTTTGATTTCATCTGGTCCAGGCAAGTTTTAGTTTTTGTTTGGTTTGGTTTGGTTTGGTTTGGTTTTATCTCCAACTACTTATGGTTAAAATTGGTCTCCTGATTCTGTCATCCCAAGTATTCACTGTCCTTTTCAGATATTGTCACTTATAAACCTCATCAGCATGGTCTCCATATCTTCATTTAAGCTGTTGGATATACATGATGAAGCTCCTAAGGCTAGAAGAACCCCACGGTGTATGCTGTTAGAGAACTTAGTCTAGCATGTTGGGGCCTGGTGATCTGCATGCTTTGGGAATGGTCTTTCAAGTGATTATTAATCTATCTAACAAAAATTAACAACCAGCCCTTATTTCTCGATTTTGTGCTTAAGGATCTTGTCAAGGATCTTGTCAGAGATTTTGCCAAATGCCTTGCTAAAGTTCAGATATACAAAGTCTGCCATATTTCTCTTAGCTACCAGTTTAGAGACATGACAAAAAAGAAATAAGGATTAGACTAAATTGACTTCTTCTTAGTGACTTCAAGCTGGCTTCTAGTGCTTATTCTTCCATTTCTAGGTTTTTGCAAGCCATCCCTGTAATCATCCATCCCCTAATAGTCTAGAAGACTTACAGCAAACTTACCAGTCTGTAATTTATAGAATTCTACTTCTTCTTCTTCTTTCTTTTTTTTGAAAATTGAAATTGTATCTGCCTAGTCTTCTGGACCATCTTTCTCTGTGATTCCTCAAAGATCATTGACATAGCTTCAGCATTCTCATTTGAAAGTACACTCCACTTCCTTGGCTATAATTTGTCTGCTCCAAGATATTTGAACTCCTGTTAAAGGAGTCAAGTTCTCAGTTACTACCTTTTTACTCATATTGGGCTGCAGTTCCCTCTGGGGAACTGAGAATGCAGGAGCAAAAATAGTAATTGAGGAATTTTACCTCTGTCACATATCATTATTATACTGTTGGCACAGGGCAGAGACCTATTTCTTGCTCATTCAGCTTTTTGTTCTGAATGTATTTGAAAGTGCCCTTTTTGTTCTATGTTTGCACTGTGAGATTTAGCTTTCTTAATACTATTTTTAAAGGTTCTTGTGCCTCTGTCTTTTTTTAGGTTTACAGTTCTGAGTTTTTTTTAACATCTTTATTGAGATATAATTCACATACCATAAAATTCACCCATTTAAACTGTACACTTCCATGGATATATTCAGAGTTGTGCAACCGGCACCACAACCTAACTTTTGAACATGTTTATCACCCTCAAAAAGAAACTCACCCTCCATGCCACTTAGCAATCACTCCACATTGCCAGCCCCTAGGCAACCGTGACCTGTATTTCATGTAAGTATGATCGTACAATATGCAGTCTTTTGTGACTGGTTTGTTTCACTTAGTGTAAGGTTTTCAGGGATCATCCATGTTGTAGTGTGTAGCAACACTTCGTTCCCTTTGACTGCTGAATCATATTCCATTGTGTGGACATATGTTTTGTTTGTCCATTCATCAGTTGTATCCAATTTGGCTTTCGAATATTGCTCTGTGAGCATCTGTGTATAAGTTTTTGTGTAGACAAATGTTCTAATTTCCCTTTAGGTATACACCTAACTGTATAATCACTGGCTGGGTCATATTAAGTGCCTTTTTTTTAAATTAAAATATAACTAATATACCATAAAATTCACCCTTTTAAAAAAACTGTGTAATTCGGTAATTTTTAGTATATCCACAAAGTTGTGTAACCATCACCATGGTAAATTTTAGAACATATTCGTCACCCAAAAAGAAAACCCACACACATTAGCAGTCATTCCCTATTTTTGCCCAACCTCCTCCCTGCTGCACCCCCAGCCCCACCTATCTATGACTAATGCTCTTTCTGTCTCTACAGATTTGCCTGTTCTAGACACTTCATAACACATCTGGTCACACAATATATGGTCTTTTGTGACTGGCTTCTTTCACTCTAACAGTGTTTTCAAGGCTCATCCATGTTGTATAGCATGTGTCAGCGTTCATGCCTTTTTATCGCCAAACAATATTCTACTACATGAAAATATTAATATATTATTATTACACATTCATCATCAATATTTACTAATGTATATTTATTTATCCACTGATGGACATTTGGGTTGTTTCCACTTTGGGTTATTAGGAATACTGCTGCCATGAGCATTGACATACAAGTTTTCTGGTAGATGTCAGTTTTCATTTCTCTCAGGTACATACCTAGGAGTGGAATTGCTGGATCATATGGTAACTCTGTGTTTAAACTTTGTGAGGAACTACCAGATTGTTTTTCACAGCAACCACACCACTTTAACATTCTCAGGATTGCTTTCTTAGAATTCTAATTCTAAAATTAGTTTTCTAATTTTTCCATATTCTTTTATTATGTCTTTATTTGGAGCCATCCTAGTGGGTGTGAAGTGATACCTCATTGTGGTTTTGGTTTGCATTTCCCCAGTGGCTAATGATGTTGAGCATTGTTTTATGTGCTTATCAGCAATTTGTATATCTTTCTAGAAAAATGGTCATTTAGATTCTTTGCCCGTTTTTTAATTGAGTTATTTATCTTTTTTTTTTAATTTTACTTTTTATAAACATATAATATATTTTTATCCCCAGGGGTACAGGTCTGTGAATCGCCAGGTTTACACACTTCACAGCACTCACCATAGGAGTTATTTATCTTTTTATGGTTGAGTTATGTATGTTCTTCATACATACTGGATACTAACCTCTTATCAGGTATATGCTTTGCAAATGTTTTCTCCCATTCTTTGGTCTGTGTTTTCACTTAGCAATGGTATCCTTTGAAGCACACAATTGAAAAAATTTGGATGAAGTCCATTCATCCATTTTTTTCTCTTGTTGCTTATGGGTTTGGTGTCATATCTATGGAAAATGCCCAGTCCAAGGTCAGAAAGATTTATGCTTCTGTTTTCTTCTAAGAGCTTTATGGTTTTAGATGCTGTATTTAAGTCTTTGCTCCATTTTGAGTTAATTTTTGTATATGGTGTGAACCGGCAGTCCAAAGTTCAGTCTTTCACATGTAGATAATCAGTTATCCCCACATTATTTGTTGAAAAAACTATTTTCCCCCCTGCCGAATTGTCTTGGCATCTTTGTTAAGAAGTAGTTGAATTCTCAGTCCTATTCCATTGATCTGTATGTCTATCCTTACGCCACTACTACACTGTCTTGATTACTGTAGCTTTGTAGTAAGTTGTGAAATCAGGAAGTGTGAGTGCTCTGACTTTGTTCTTTTTCAAGATTGTTTTGGCTATTCTGGGTCCCTTGCATTTCCATATGAATGTTAGGATCAGCTTGTCATTTTCTGCAAAGAAGCCAGCTGGGATTTTCATAAGGGTTGTGTTGAATCTGTAGATTCATTTAGGAATATTGCCATCTTGATATTAAGTCTTTCAATTCACAAAAATCAAATGTCTTTCCATTTATTTAGATCCTCTTGAATATATTTGAATAATTTTTTAAATTTTCAGTGTCTAAGTTTTACAGTTCTTTTGTTAGATTTATTCCTAAATATTTTATTCTTCTCAGTGCTGTTGTAAATGGAATTGTTTTCTTAATTTCATTTTCAAATTGTTTATTGAGTTTTGTATAGTGATCTTGTGTCTGCAACCTTGCTGAACCTGTTTGTCAGTTTTAATAGGTTTTTTAATGGATGTCATCTGTAACAGAGATATTTTTCCTTCCTCCTTGCTAGTCTGGCTGCCTTTATTTCCTTTTCTTGCCAAATTGTCCTGGCTAGAACCTCCAGGACAATGTTGAATAGAAATGGTGAGAATGGATATTGTTGTCTTATTCCTGAGTTTAGGGGAAATGCATTCAGTCTTTTACTATTAAGTATGACGTTAGCTGTGGAGTTTTCGTAGATGCCCCTACCAAGATGAGGAATTTCTGTCTAAACCTAGTTTGTTGAGTGTGTTTATCATGAGTTTTTCAAATGATTTTTCACCATCTATTGACATGATCACATTGTTTTTGTTCATTATTCTGTTGGTATGGTTTATTGCATTAATTGATTTTTAGATGTTAAACCAATCTCATATTCCTAGAATAAACCTAACTTGTTGTTTTTGTATGCTTAGTGACTTTCTCGAACTAATTCTAAAATTCCCTGTAATGTACAGTCTCAGAAGTGTATGCTTAGTTACTTAGTTACTTGGTTAACTACTGATTTGTCTCAGACTTCTTTAAATGCCTTGAACTGTAACTCTTCTGCATTTGCCTAGGGCTCTGTGTTATGTGTGGGGGCTTGTCTCTAACACTCAGGCTCTCTACAACTCTATCCTAGTCTTCACTTCTTGAACAGGGCCTCAGCGTCAGCCAGGGGTGCAAGATAAGGGCTTTTTAGGTCTTTCCTGAGCATGCACATGGCTTTCTAGATCTCCAGAAATATATCAGAGCTTTTTAAAGCCTCCTGTCGACTCTTCATTCCCCCACATCTTCCTTTTAAGTTTCCAAGCAGGCTCTTGTTTAACTGTGTCTATTAAGTTTGGTGTGCATCATTACCAAATATTTTTCTATACACAAATGTGCATGTACATGTAGTAATATATTTGTTATATGCCTTTAAAATTTTGGTATTGTTAAATTAATTTACTCCCTTTGAATGACACAAGTACTACATGAATAAATTGCTAATATAAAACACAAGCAATGCAGATGAAGATAAACCATGCCTCCCACCCCCACTCCCTACCCCCGCTTGATTTCCCTCCCAATCCTAATCTAGGGGTAACCATATTCACCTGCCTGTTTTTTTTTAACCTGGTGTTTCCCTATTGTTTTTAAAGACAAATGCTATCATCTGCATACTATTTTTTGAACTCCTTTTGTCTCTTAATAATGTATCTTTGAGGGATACCTGGGTGGCTCAGTTGGTTAAAGCATCTGCCTTTGGCTCAGGTCATGATGCCAGGGTCCTGGGTTTGAGCCCCGCATCGGGCTCTCTGCTCAGCCGGGAGCCTGCTTCTCCCTCTCCCTCTGCCTGCCGCTCTGCCTACTTGTACTTTCTCTCTGTCAAATAAATAAAATCTTTAACAAAATGTTTTAAAAATACTATCTTCAAAATTTTTTTGTACCTCTATATAAATCTGCGTCATTTTTATGACTGCTATATAGGATTCCACAGTGTACAAGTCTACCTTGTTTATTTATTCCTGTTTTGAAAGACATTTAGATTGTCAAGTTTCTACCTATTGCAAAATGATGCCTCAGTCAATAGCCTTGTATGTGATATATATTTGAAAGTATTCTCTAGATTATATACTGGGGAGAGGAATTGTTAGGGTGAAAGGCATACATATTTGAGATTTTAAATACTGCTAAATATTGTTCTCTAAAATGTCTGTCCCAGTATACATGCCACCTACGCTATGTGAGAATATTTTCGTGTACTGTTGACAATATTAGATAAATATTAGATATTATTGACCTTTCTTATTTCTATCTTGAGCATTGCATGTTATTTTAAAAAATTTGTATTTCCCCCAATTACTTGTGAAACTGAGCATTTTTTTGCATTATTGGCCATTTCTTTTTCTGTTTCTATGAACTGTCTGTTCATACCCTTTGCTTATTTTTTTCTTTCAGGTTGTATTTTTGGTTGACTTTAGAGGTTGTCTATATATTTTAAATATTAATACCTTGTTATGTATGTTACATATATTTTTCTCAGTCTCATTTTTTAACTTTGTTATCTTTTCATTTATATTTATGGGTGTGTTTTCCTATTTTTTTCTTGAGGTAAATTATATATGCGATAAAACTCATATATTTTAAATGTTCAGTTTGTTGAGTTTTGATAGTTGTATATGTACTTATCATCCAGTTTGGGTGTAACTATCACCTAAAACATGATATGAAGGAAACATTTCCATCTACTCCACAAAGTTCCCTTGTACCCTTTTCTAGTCAATCCACCCTAACCATATTCCACCTTAAGCAACCACTTTCTTTCTGACTTCTGTCACTATAGATTAATTTTGCATGTTCTTAGACTTCTATTAATGGAATCATATAATTTTTATGTTCCTAGCTTCTTTTGTTTAGCATAATGTAGTTAGGGTTGTTTTTTTTTTTTAGATTTGTCCATGTTCTTGCTTTGATTAATAATGTGTTCCTCTGTGTTGCTGAGTAGTATTCCATTATCTGATTATACCACTGCTTGTTTTTCCATTCTCCTGTAGATGGAAGTTTGCGTTATTTCCAGAGTTTTGGCTATTAGGAATAAGGCTGCCTTGAACATTCACATACAGATCTTTTTGTTAATATGTTTTCATTTCTCTTGGGTAAATATGTCAGAGTGGAGGAGGTAGATATGTATTTTTAACTTTTTAAGAAAGTGCCTAGTAGTTCTCTAATGTAGTTTATACCATTTCATATCCCAGCAATGTATGGGAGTTCCAGTTTATCATATCTTCGAAGATGTTGTTGGGATACCTGGGTGTTTCAGTCAGTTAAGCATCTGCCTTCAGCTCAGGTCATGATCTCTGAGTCCCAGGATCGAGTCCCATACTGGGCTTCCTGCTAAGGGGAGAGTCTTCTTCTCCCTCTCCTTCTACCCCTCCATTTGTTCTCCCTCTCTCTCTCAAATGAATAAATAAAATCTTTAAAAAGAAAAGTTGTCTTATGGGGCGCCTGGATGGCTCAGTTGTTAACTGTCTGCTTTTGTCTCAGGTCACGATCCCAGGGTCCTGGGATCGAGCCCCGCATTGGGCTCCCTGCTCAGCGGGAAGACTGTTTCTCTCTCTCCCACTCCACCTGCTTGGGTTCCCTCTCTTGCTCTCTCTCTCTCTCTCTCTTTCTGTCAAATAAATAAATAAAATCTTTTTTAAAAATTTAAAAACATTAAAAAGGATGTCTTAGAAACATTAGAGTGGGTGTCAAATGGCATCTCATCATGGTTTTAATTTGTATTTCAAAGATGACAGTGTTGAGCCTCTTTTCATGTACTTACTATCTTTTCATGCATCTTTTTTTTTTTAAATTTGATTGATTTATTTATTTGTCAGAGAGAGAGAGAGCACACACACAAGAAGGCAGAAGGGGAGAGAGAAGCAGGCTCCCTGCTGAGCAAGGAGCCCAATGTGGGACTTGATCCCAGGACCCTGGGTTCGTGACCTGAGCCGAAGGCAGCAGCTTAACTGACTGAGCCACCCAGGCGTCCCTATTCCTGTATCTTCTTTTTTGAAGTGTCCATTCAAGTCTTTTTCCCCTTTTAACAAATTGAAGTATTTGTCTTTTTATTGATGATTTGTGGGAGTTCTTTATATATTCTGGATTCAAGTGTCAGAGAATGTATGTTATAAATATTTTTTTTACAGCCTGTGGCTTGTCTGTCTTTTTAATGATGTCTTTTGATGAGCAGAAATTTTAATTTTTATGAAATCCAGTTTACCATTTCTTTTCATTAATGCTTGGAGCACTTGGAGTCTTGTCAATGAAGTCATAAAGATAATCTTTAAGTCATTACCCAAAGTCATAAAGATAATCTCTTATGTTTTCTGCTTGAAGCTTTATAGCTTTAGCTTTTACATAGTTCTGTAATCTATCTTGAATTAGTTTTTGGTTATAAAGTGAGATAGGGGTTAAAGATTATTTCCCCGACTTCACATGGATATGCAGTTGTTCTAGCAACATTTACTAAAAAGAAGTCTCTTTGCCACTGACTTGAATTAGTATTGTGGTGTTTTGAGTTGATGATATGTATGGATCTATTTCTAGACTCTAGTCTGCCCTATTAGTGTATCTGTTTATTCTTAAACCCTTTAATAGTGTAGTTTATCATATATTTTCTTCTCTGGAAGAACACGTTTCTCCTCACTTTTGTTTTATTGGAAAGTTTAGATTATTTTCTCTTCCAGATGAGTTTTAGAATCAGGTTGTCAAGTTCTACGAAAAATTCACAAATTGCATAAATTCTTAATTCAATGTATAGATTAACTAGAGAATTGTGCCTACCCATCCAGGAGCATGATCTCTCTGCATTTACTCAAGTCTTTTATGTCTTTCAATAAGCTTTTGCAGGTTTCTTGGTATAATTCTTACACCACTTGTCTTGGTAGGCATATTCTAGAATATTATAGTTGGTGTTGCTATTTTGAATATCTTTTTCTATTTTATTTTCTTTTTTAAAAAATTAATTTTTCTTTTTTTTTTTTTTTTAAGAGAGATTGAGCTTGACTGTGAGTAAGGGTGGGAGGAGAAGAAGGAAAGGGAGAGAGAGAATCTCAGGCAGGCTCCATGCCCAGCACAGAGCCTGATGCAGGGCTCAATATCACGACCCTGAAATCATGACCTGAGCCAAAACCAAGAGTCAGACACTCAACAGACTGAGCCACCCAGGCACTGTGCTTTCTTAGTTTCTCATCATTTCTCAGTTGTGTTTCTTAGATTTTCTAGGTGGATAATCATATTATTTTCAAGTAAACACTTTGGCCTCTTCTAAACATTTATTATACCTTATTTCTTTTTTCAGTACAAGATTGAATAGTACCAGTGAGAGTAGCCATTCTCACTTTTTTCTGTTCTCACTCTAGCCAGAATGTTGCTAGTGTTTCACCTTTAATTATCACTACAGTTCTGGCAGATATCTTTTATCAAGTTAAGGAAGTGACCTTTTATTCCTAGTTTGCTAAGAAGTACATATTTTTAGTTTTTTTATTTTTAAAAAGATTTATTTACTTGAGAGAGAGAGAGCACGCGCATGAACGCACTTGAACACAAGCAGGGGCAGAGGCGGGGGAGAGGCAGACTCTCCACTGAGCAGGGAGTCTGATGCAGGGCTCAATCCAAGGACCCTGGGATCATGACTTGAGCCGAAGGCAGACACTTAACCAACTGGCCACCCAGGCACCCCAGAAGTACATATTTTTAAAATAAGAAATGAGTGTTGAGTTTTATCATTCATTGGGAATTAATGATCATGTAGTTTTTCTCCTTTTAACCTATTGTTAAAGTGAATTATAAAAATAACTTTTCTATCACTGAATCATCCCCTATTGACCATGATCAATTATTCTTTCTGTACATTGCTGAGCTTCATGTACTAGTTTTCAATTTAGGACATTTACATATATGTTCCTATGAGAGAGTGGCCTATAACTTTTTTTCTGTGTGTGCTCCCCTTGTCCAGTTCTGGTTTGAAGGTTTTGCCAACCATATAAAATGAGTTGGGAAGCTTTTGATTTTTTTTTCTATGCCCTAATACAGTTTATATAACATGGGAATTATCTTTGAAGTTTTCTTGGATATTAGATTTTCTATATCTAGAAACAATTTTGATAATTTATATTTTCTTAAATAATTATTCACTTTGTCTGGATTGCCAAATTTATTGACAAAATTTTGCGTATAGATTTATACTATATCTTTAATCTCCATGTGTGTAATTATGTCTCTACTTTTAGTTCATTGATTATTATATATCTGCTCTATTTTTTCTACCACATTTGACAGATTTATGGATTAACTCTCCTTTTTCTATATTTTTTTTACTCTCTATTAATGACTTCCTCCTAAGTTGTTTTGTTATATTCATTGTATTGCTTCCTGAGTTGATAGCTTAGTTCTTTTTTTTAAAGCTTTCAAGAAGTCAGGATGGTATAATGAACCCCCCATATACCTGTCATATAGTTTCAACAATGACAAATTTATGAGCAGTCTTATTTCATCTGTATGCTAACCACTTTTCCCTCCGATATTATTTTGAAGCAAATCCCAGATATATTTTATATATTTCAGTTTGTATTTGAAAAAAAATAAGAACTCTTGGAAGAATATAATCACCTAAAAATTATTAATAATTCTGTAGCATCATAAAATATCTAGTCACTGTTCACCTTTCCAGTAGTCTCATTGATTTTACTTATTTGGATCAGGATGTAAACAAAGTCCACACATTGCTATTACTTGATAGGTTCTTTTAAGTCTTTTTTAA
Source organism: Enhydra lutris kenyoni (assembly GCF_002288905.1). Lineage (NCBI taxonomy): Eukaryota > Metazoa > Chordata > Mammalia > Carnivora > Mustelidae > Enhydra > Enhydra lutris. The sequence goes on along the minus strand of NW_019154165.1, from coordinate 2,106,974 downwards.
TCTGTAGATAACTCCTCCATTTCTCCTTACCCCTCAACCTTCTTTATTTATTGAAAAAACCGGATTGTCTTATGGAATTTCTCATAGTCTGAATTTTGCTAATTGCATATCCCCATGTATTTTTTTAAAGATATTATTTATTTATTTGACAGAGAGAGAGAGAGAGAGATCATAAGTAAGCAGAGAGGCAGGCAGAGAGAGAGGGGAAAGCAGGCTCCCTGCTGAGCAGAGAGCCTGATGCCGGCCTTGATCCCAGGACCCTGGGATCGTGCTCCATTCAGCAGCACATATACCAGGACCCTGGGATCATGACCTGAGCCGAAGGCAGAGGCTTAACCCACTGAACAACCCAGGCGCCCATCCCCATGTAGTTTTAACATGTTTCTTGTTCCTCTGTATTTCCTACAAATTGGTAACTGGATCTAGAGGCTAAGTTACATTCAGGATTGATTTTTGCTTTTATTTGAGTATGCCATTTGATTATTTTTCTTTGATAGCATAGCTCATTTGTTTTCAATTGTTCTTCTCTAAAAAGATACATTTAAAACTATTCATTTTCCTCTAAGTACCACTGGATATAATCTTATAATTTTGAGAACTAGTCCTCTATTAATTTCTGAATTAGATAATTCCTTTTTCATTAACCTGAGTTATGTAGAAGGTGTTTTTATGTATCCCATTGTTGCTTATTTCTGATTTATTGCTTTATGATCGATGAATGTGTGACTTCTTCTTTTTGAAATTTGTCCTGATTCTTGTTTGGTCTTTGTTAATATTCCCTGTATATTTGAAAAAAGTGTATTTTCTGTTGGGTATTTAGTTCTATATCTGCCTATTAGATAAACTCTTTAATTATATTATTTGGCTCTTTCATGTTCTTTCTTGTTATTTACTTAGTATGTTATTTTGTGACAATATGACCAAGGATTTGTCAATTTCTCCTTATATTTCTTCATTTATGCATTATATATACTCATATTTATGCATTATACACACACACATTTTTTTGCAGCTATTGTGTTTTTATTATTGAAGTATAGTTGGCATACAATGTTAGGTTCAGGTGTACCACACAGTGATTCAGCACTCCTGCACATTCCTCAGTGCTCACCATGATGAGTGTAGTCACCATCTGTCACTATACAATGTCATTACAGTTATATGTCTTGAAGCTATGTTGCTAGCTGTATGAAGTATCATGGCATATATCTTCTCAGAGGATTGTATCTATTTTATCTGATTAATATTTTTTTACTTACTTTCTCTTTGTTAAGCACTGCCTGGTATGTCTTTTTACATCCCTTATCGAAGCATACAGCTTTATTTCATTCATTCATTGATTTGTACCCAATCCGATGTTCTCTTTTAACAAAGGGTTTTCTTCTGCATATTTTCATGTTTGTGTTTGGACTTATTCCTGCCATGTCATTGGCTACCAAGCCAGTGGCCCACTCCTATTGTGGTACCACAACCAATTACCATGGATTCCTATCCCAAGGCTCCCTCCTATTTGCTGAATCTGAATTCACTTCCTTTAAGTCTGCACTACCCCTAGGGTTGGTACCACCTTTCACAGAAGTTCTCTTCTGTATGTTTTTTCCTTCTGTCAGTCTTATACATCTGCTTTCAATGTCTCAAGAATTTTGCAGTTTCCAGTCCATCAGTGATGGATTCACAGGTGGTTGGTGGCTTGTCACTTGGCACTATCTTCAAAGACTTGCAGGGGCTCTCAAAGGATTTTTCACTCATTTGCATTAAGAGTTTTGCATCCACATTCTGAGTTGCCCACTTCAGCTTTAAAACTTCAATTTCTTCATTTGTAAACTAGGACTTGAATATATACCCCCATAGAAATGTGAGGATTAGGTGAACTCATATATGTAAAATAAGCATTGTAATTCCTGGTATATAGTAGCCTTTTAATAAGTATCGATTCCATCTTCTGTGTTTTATTTGCTCTAGATGGTGGTTAATAAGGAGGATAGGGGCCCTACTGATATTACAGACAAGCCCAACTGAGCTAAGACCCCTGGGAAATGGCCAGGGTGCTTGTCAACACTTGAGGTACATTTTGAGGGTGAAAGGGGCTTACGGGTATGACTTGTCCCAGCAGGATTAAGTTTTCTTTAGTCAACAAAATACCATTCCCAAAGCCAAGCTCCCCACTGTTAGAGGGAATCATTTCCTAACTACTGAGGGCTAAGAAATTTGCTAGCCCCTTTTGGATATTTTCAGAGGATAGATATGGCCCATCAGAATTTTGTTGCTTGCTGCCTTATTGGGGGTGGAGGAAGTTGGTGTACTCAGGTAGATTTGATTTGTGAGGCAGAAGACTTTATGACAAAATCTTGGCCTTCGATCAAGTGAGAGATGCCATTGGCTAAAGGATATTAGCAAGAAAGCAAGACATCGATATATAGGGAGCGGACTGCAGAAAGTAAGTTTGATTTTGGACATGTCAAGATCTGAAATGCATATTGGAAAAGTCCGAGAGGAAATGGGAAATTCAAAACTAGAGCTTAGAAGCAACATCTGGGGGATGCCTGGCTGGCTCAGTCAGAAGAACATATGACTCTTGATCTTGAGGTCATGAGTTCAAGCCCCACATTGGGCATAGAGATTACATGAAGAAATAAAACTTTTTAAAAAAAGATTTTAATATTTATTTAAGAGAGAGAGAAAGGAAGAGCACAGAGGGAGTGGGAGGCGCAGACTCCCTGCTGAGCAGAGAGCCTGATGTGGGGCTTGGTTCCAGGACACTGAGATCATAACCTGAGCTGAAGGCAGACGCTTAACCCACTGAGCCATCCAGGTGCCCCAATAAATAAACCTTTTTTTTTTTAAAGGAGCAGCATCTGGACTGGAGATAAATGTTTGGAATGTATGGGTGAGGTTGCCCAGGGAGAGTTATGTAGAGAAAGACTAGATAAGAAGACTGTCAACGCTAAATATTAGTCAGGAGTAAATGAGCCAATTAAAGAGGTTGAAGAAGCACAGGAGAATAGTAGTAGTCTAAAAACCAAGGTAAGAGTTTCTAGAAAAGAGGGACTGTCACCTTTGTCAGATGCCTCAGAGTGGTTACATAAGATGAGGACTGAGAAGAGACGGATGGATTTGGCCATTGGTCTTTTCGGTAATCTTTGCCAGAGCCATGTCAGTCAAGTGGTAAGGTTGCATCAGACAGGTGGGGGAGTGACATTAACTACCATTCTGAATGTGGTGTTTATCTTATCCATTCATTTCCTTATTCTTGTATCCCTTAGCAATATGCAGTGGCTTTTTACTTATTTCTAAACTTTTCATAAGTTGTTTCATAATGTATGTGTTCTTTTGTCACTGATGTTTTATTTGTTTTTCATTTGTGGGGTTCATTCATCCTGATATATATAGCTCTGTTCTAAGTTTTTTTTTAACTAGAGTGCTGTGTTTTCTTAGTATAAAATCATACTGGTAAGAAGAAAATTTTCTCTTTGCCAGTATTTATTCCTGTTATTAATTCTCTTAGTTTTTGTTCATTAGCAGGGAGAAGGATGTTGAAGGATATGCTCTGGGCTTGTAAAGTTGCTTTCTTTAGGAGGATCTAGTTTCTGATTTTCATTGGAATGGTTTTAGTGTTTTAATATTCGGAATAATAATTGCTACTGGTTTTAGTAAATAGTATTTCATTCTTTTAGTTCCAAAAAGTCTTTTTGATGCTCTCCTTTAATCTGTGAGGGAGATTTTTTTTTAAAAAGATTTTTTTTTTTATTTCTTTATTTGACAGAGAGAGTGGGGGGGAGATCACACGTAGTCAGAGAGGCAGAGAGAGGCAAGCAGGCTCCCGGCTGAGCAGAGAGCCCTATGCAGGGCCCGATCCAAGGACCCTGGGCTCATGACCTGAGCCGAAGAGAGAGGCTTAACCCACTGAGCCACCCAGGCGCCCCAGGGGGAGATCTTTTTTAAACTTGAATTGTCTGTTTCTTTCAGCAACTCTGTTTCATTTAAGTCCTATTCTAAGTGTTCCACTTGGCTTCTCTTTGGCTTCCGGGTCCCCTTTTGTGGACTGTATTTTCCTTTGTGTGTTCACTGGGGCTCAGGTGCCTTAAGTCCTAGCAGCTGTGTGAGTGGAAAAGGCCCAGTGGTTTCTGCCCATGAGCCAGCGCTGCCGCCACAGTCGTGTTGTCAGCAAGCTGTTCACACCCTTGGGAGGTGTCAAGAGAAAGCCTCTCTGTATCTTGTTCCTTGGTGCTGTCCTCATCTCAAGATGAAGAGGACCCAACCCAGCTCTTCAGTCTCTTCTCAGCATTTTCAGATCCAGAGAAACCTGGCATACTCACACAGACAATATCAACTGTCCCCTAGGAATGCATAGAGTTCTGTAGGCCAAGCCTTCACCAGAAGCCTGTTCCCATCTTTGTACCTTGGCTCTAGTACTTCAGACCCAAAGCCCTTGGCTCAGAGTTCTGGTTTCTTCCAGAGGTGAAAAACTCTGCACCACCCCTTACTATCCGGTCCCAGATCCATCCTGTGACTTGATTCTCTTGGCTGATTACAGCACACCTGCTTGGCTCAAGAACAGAGTGGACGGCTCAGATTTGGGACTAGAAGGGATTCTGGGATATCTTTAACCTACCATCTTTCCAAACTCCTTCTGAATTTTTAAAATATACTACCAAATTCCCATGAAGCCATGAGATTATTCATTTTTCTCAAGTTTTCTAACTTCTTTAAGTATTCTTACCAATTTGATAAGTGAAAAATGGCATCTCATTTTCCTTTCTATAGTTATTAGTAAAGTTGAACATACTTGTATATTTATAGACCATTTATATTCTGGATTAAATCACCCATTCAAAGTATTTCTCTTCCTTTAGTCAGTGTGGGTGCTGAACATTTCTTAAGATTATCTCTATTTTTTGTTGTGACTTTGAATATAAAACATATTCAGATCGTTGCCAGACAGATTATAAATAAGTTACAGATGGATGACATAGATTATTCAATTGAAGTATAATATACATGCAGGAAAATGCCCAAATCATAATTATACAGTTTGATGGATAAGTGGTGATCAAGAAACAATATTACAAGCATCCCAGAAGTACCACTTGGGTACGCTTCCAGTCTCTAGCTTCCCCAAAGGGTAACCTTTGTGTCTGACTTCTTTCATTCTATGTAAGGTCACCAGAGAAAATATAAGATGGCCAGTTAAATTTGAATTTCAGCCAAATGATGAATCATTTTTTAATATAAGTATGTTCCATGCAAAATGATTCATCATTTATCTAAAATTCAAATTTAACTGGATGTCCTGTGTTTTTTTTTCTTTTGCTAAATCTAGTAACCCTGACTCAACATTATGCTTCTGAGATTAATCCGTATTATTGCATGTAGTTGTAGTTCATTCATTTTCATCACTATGCATATTCTATTGGTGACTATACCACAATTTATTTATCCTTCCTACTGTTGGATGAGCATCTGGGTATTTTCCAGTTTGGGGCTGTTATGAATAGTGCTGCTATGAATATTCTTGTATATGTATTTTGGTGAACATATGCACCCAAATTCCTTCATTCCTGAATCCTCCTGTAACTGCTACCCTGTCTCCCTCCCTTTAGAGCCAAGTCCTCAGAAAAGTTAACACGGCTTAGCAACACATGTGATTCACTCTTAGTTACATTTTTTGATGAGATAGAGCATACATACAGAAAATTGCATAGATCACGCATACAGTTTAATGAATAATGATAAAGTGCACAGTCATGTAAGTACCACGTAAGTTGAAAAACAAAAGGTTTCCAGCACCTCTATATACCCCTCTCAGGTCATGACCTCCTCCCTTCCCTCTAGATGTAACCACTCCAACTTTCCTGAGGGGAATCCCCTGGCTTTCCTTGATGGTAATGCCACCTTTGTAGCATAGTTTCGTTCTATTTTTAAACTTTATATAAATGGAATCATACTGTATGTAATCATCTGTGTCTTACATCTTCCATTCAACACTTTGTGTGAGAGATTCATCTATGTTGCATATAGCTGTGGTTCCTTTTTTTCCATTTCAGTATACTATTCCATTATATGTCTATACCACTATTCTCTCTACTGTTGTTGGAGAGTTCATTTGTTTCCAGTTGGGCAGTGTTATTAACAGTGTCCTTATGAACATTTTTGTTTATATACCTTGATGCATATGTGTAAGAACTTTCTGGGGTAAGAAACAAAACTGATGAACGTAAAGGAAGAAAAGGAAAAATAAAATAAGATAGAAACAGAGAAGGAGGGGTGCCTGGGAGGCTCAGTCAGTTAAGCATCTGCCTTTGGCTCAAGTCATAATCGCAGGATCCTGGGATTGAATCCCGTGTCGGGCTCCCTGCTCAGTGGGGAGCCTGTTTCTCCCTCTCCCTCTGCCTCCCACTCCCCCTGCTTATGCTGTCTCTCTCTATGTCAAGTAAATAAATAAAATCTTTTAAAATAAATGAACAAACTAGGGCACCTGGGTAGCTCAGTGGGTTAAAACCTCTGCCTTTGGCTTAGGTCATGATCCCAGGGTCCTGGAATCGAGCCTCGCATCGGTCTCTCTGCTCAGCAGGGAGCCTGCTTCCCCCTTTCTCTCTGCCTGCTGCTCTGCCTACTTGTGATCTCTGTCAAATAAATAAATAAAATCTTTTTAAAAAGTAAAATAAAATAAATAAAGAGGGAGGCAAATCATGAGAGATTCTTAACGACAGGGAATAGACTGAGAGTAGCTGGAGGGAAGGTCGAGGGATGGGGGGATGGGATAACTGGGTGATGGACATTAAGGAGGACACTGGGTGTTAAAAGCAACTGAAGAATCACTAAATTCTACCCCTGAAACTAGTAATCCGCTATATATTAACTAACTTGAATTTAAATAAAATCTTTTAAAAAAGGATTTTCTGGGGTATATACTGAGTAATAAAACTACTGCATCATAGGGTACATACCCAACTGTCTTACGAAGTGCTCCAAGGTATGAAAGTCCTTGTAGCTCCACATTCCCCAACACTGGTCAGAATTTAAAATTTTTGCCAATCTAGTGAGTGTGGAGTGATAAACCTCACAGTGGTTTTAATTTTCATTACTTCCATGACTAAAAGGGTTGATCACCTTTTTCTGTGCTTTTTTGGCCACATACATTTTCTTTCTTTCTTTTTTGTTTTTGAAGAGATTTTATTTATTTGAGAGAGAGAGAGAGAGATCGATCATGAGTGGGAGAGGAGCAGAAGGAGATGGAGGAACAGACTCCTTGAAGGGCAGGGAGCCTGATGCAGGGCTTGATCCCAAGACCCTGGGATCATGACCTGAGCCAAAGGCAGACACTTAACCAACGAAGCCATCCAGGCACCCCGGCCACATACATTTTCTTTTCTGTAAAATACCTGTCCTAGTTTTGCCCATTTTTCTATTGTGTCTTTTTGTTACTGATTTTAAAAAGTAGTTTTTCACATACTATAGATTCTAGTCACTGTTCAGTCATATTTATTGCAAACTTCCCCATTCCCACATGTTTTGCAAATATCTCCTCCCTCATCTATGGCTTGTCTTTTCACTCTTTTCTCATTCATGATTCCTTTATTTTCTGTCCTGTTTAAGAAATACTTCAGTACTGCAAGGTCTTAAAGATATTCTTCTAGATTATCTAATAGAAGCTTCACAGTTTTGCCCTTCACATTTAACTCTTCAATTCACCTGGAACTGTTTTCTGTACATTGTATGATGTAGGGGTCCAATTTCACTTTTCCACATAAATACCCATTTGTCCTAGCCCTATTTAATAAAAAGTCTGTCCTTCCCCCACCACTGAGCGGTGCCACTTCTATCATATATTAAGGCCCAAGTTTGCCTTGGTCTGTTTCTGGGCACTCTATTTCATTAAATCAAATTAAGTCTTCCAAACCTATGTCCATAATATATCTCCCCATTTATTTAGGACTTCTTTAATATTTCTCAATAATTTCCCCTGTAGAAGTCTTATACATCTTTTGTTATATTCGTAGTTCATTTGTATTTTGACAGTATTAGAAGTGATATATTTTTAAATTTCTATTTTAATTCCAGTTAACATACAGTGATATACTATTACTTTCAGGTGTACAATATAGTGATTCAACAATTCTATACATCACCTGCTGCTTATCAAGACAAGTGCGCTCCTTAATTCCCCTCACCTATTTAACCCATCCTCCCTCCCACCCCTGGTAACCGTCAATGTGTTCTCTATGATTAAGAGTGTGTTTCTTGGTTTGTCTCTCTCACTCTGGTTTTTTCCCCCCTTTGGCTCACTTGTTTTGTTTCTTAAATTCCTCCTATGAGTGAAATCATATGGTATTTGTCTTTCTCTGACTGACTTATTTTGCTTAGCATTATACTCGCTAGCTCTGTCCACATCCTTGCAAATGGCAAGATTTCATTTTTTATGGCTGAATAAAAATTCCATTTTATATATATATATACACCCCACTTCTTCTTTATCCATTCTTCAATTAATGGACCCTTAGGCTGCTTCCATAATTTGGCTAGTATAGATAATGCTGCTATAAACTTAGGGGTGCATGTATCCGTTCGAATTAGCGTTTTTGTATTCTTTGGGTAAATCCCCAGTACTATAACTGCTGGATCATAGGGTCTTTCTATTTCTAACTTCTTGAGAAACCTCTATACTGTTTTCCAGAGTGGCTGCACCAGTTCGCATTCCCACCAGCAGTGTAGGAGGGTTCCCTTTCTCTACATCCTCACCAACATCTGTTGTTTCTTACACTGTTGATTTTAGCCATTTTGGCATGTGTGAGGTGGTATCTCGTTGTAGTTTTGGTTTGCATTCCCCTGATGATGAGTAATGTTGAGCATCTTTTCACGTGTCTGTTAGCCATCTGGATGTCCTCTTTGGAGAAATGTCTATTCATGTGTTCTGCCCATTTTTAATTGGATTATTTGTTTCAGGGGTGTTGAGTTTTATAAATTCTTTTTATATTTTGGATACTAACTTTATTGGATATGTCATTTGCAAATATCTTTTCCTTTTAGTTTTGTTGATTATTTCTTTAGCTGTGCAGAAGCTTTTTATTTTGATGAAGTCCCAATAGTTTACTTTTGCTTTTGTTTCCCTTGACTCTGGAGACATATCTAGAAAGAAGTTGCTATGGCCAATGTCAAAGAGATTCCTGCCTGTGTTCTCTCACATTTTAAGTTCCAGATCTCACATTTAGGTTTTTAATCCATTTTGAATTTATTTGATGGTTTCAGGTCTCACATTTAGGTTTTTAATCCATTTTGAATTTATTTTTGAGTATGGTATAAGAAAGTTGTCCAGTTTCATTCTCTGCATTTTGCTGGCCAGTCGTCCCAACACCATTTTTTGAAAAGACTGTCCTTTTCCCATCGGACATTCTTTCCTACTACTTGAAGATTAATTGACCATATAGTTAATGGGTTTACAAGAGATGTTTTAAAAACTTTTTTACTGAAGTGTAATTAAAACCAGGAAACTGGGGCACGTGGGTAGCTCAGTCGGTTAAGCGTCCAACTCTTGATTTCAGCTCAGATCATGATCTCAGGGTCGTGAGATTGGGGCCTGTGTTGGGCTCCACACTCAGCATGGAGTCTGCTTGTCTCCCACTGCTTGCCCCCAATAAATAAATAAATAAATAAATAAATAAATAAATAAAATCAATCTTTAAAACCAGGAAATTACATATAAGCAAATAGCTTGCTGAGTTTTCACAAATTGAACAAACCCATGTAACTAGCCTAAGAAGAATATTTAAAAATTTTATGTTCTTTATTTTTGGTATATGGAAATAAAATTAATTTTTGATATTGAGTTTTGTCTACCTAGGAATCTGATTGACTCTCTTGGTAGTCTATCTTTATCCACCTTGCTAAAACCACTATGTAAAAGATTATCAGTGATATCTTAATTACCAAAACGAACTAGTTCTTTCTAGTTCCCATCTTACCTTACCTTTTGGTGGCATTGACATTCGAACATACCCTTCTTAAACCTTCTGGTTCATAAATTATCATTCTCTCAGTTCTCTCTCTAACTCAAACTATTCCTTTTCCTTCTCTTTGGATTTTTCTTCTTCCTAATCCCTTATGCCAGTTATTGTACCCAGCATGATCTCCTCGATTAGGAATGAGTACCCACTACCTGCTGTTTGTTCTTCCTTAGCAATATTAGAGAGATGTGCCCACTTCCAGTCTGTTCCTGCTCCCTCTGCAACGTCCCTTCCTTTGCCCCGCATACCTGGTGAAGAGCTCCTCATACTTCGGCTCCTAGGAGACCTTCCATTCTAAATACCATACCTACACTAGCCTCCTTAAAATCCCACTCTGTACATGGTGTTTTCCCCGATAAGAAATGAAGTGGCACATCACCGCTTACAGGATGAAATCTGAAATCCATTGCCAGGCCTTCCAAACCCTTTGTACCCCGGTCCCAGCCTACCTCCTCAGCTGTCTTTCACAGCTCCCTCTGCCCACTCTCCACCCCAGCCATGCAGCTTCACAGCATGCCCTGCTAATTCTGGCTTCCATGCACTTCCAGCACAGCCATCTCTTCTCTCCCGGAATGCAGCCGTCCTCTCCTTCCCCATCAAACTGTCTGCAGTAGACCCATCTTCCCAGGTCCAACCAGAAGTCTTAGATTTTTGATGTGGCCCAGGTAACCATTTTGTCTTCTAATGTTTTTTTTTTTTCTCCTTGAGATTATATGGTATCAGGGGATTTCGTTGTCAATTTCTGGCCCCTCTAGATTTCCAGCTTGATCTCCCACCACTTGCCTACAGACTACAAGGTTCCAACCACAGTAGTCTACTCATCATTTCCAAATAGCACTCTTATTTCAGATCTCTGTGCCGTTGTACTTGTATGTTCTCTGCTGGGTTTTCCCCCTCTCCACTCACTGCCTTGCAAATGTGGTTCCATCAAGCGCCCCATTCCTCCTATGCTTTTAAACCTCTCCCTGTCTACTGGCTTTCCCTCGTACCCCAGCATAGAAGCGTTCTAATGGGTTTTTCCCATTTTAAAACAGAACAAAATCCTTCATCCTCCTCATACTACTGTTCTTTGCCTTTTACCTTTCACCCTGCCTTTTTGCCAGCCTTCCATCCTCATCCCATTGAAACTGTCCCTGCTGAGGTCACCTAGTGACCTGAAAAACTGGCTCAATTAGGCTCTTTTTAGTCCTTCTCTTACGTGGTCTTTCTAAGTAAGTGTCCCCATAGTGTCCAACACCCTGCCCTTTCATCTGGACAGTCTCCTTCCTCCCTCGGATCTGTGACACTGCTGTCTGCTGGGTGTGTTCTTTTCTGAGGACTCTCTCCTCTTCTTCCATCCAGCTATACCTGCGATAGCTCAGGTTCTGTTCTGTGATTTTTTTCTTTCTCTTCCCACTGTTCAAGCCTATCACTTGCCACCTTTGCACCACCTAAGGTGGTCTCACCCACTTAGATGCTTATAACTCCTGCCTACATGCTGCCCAGCCCAAAGATCTTATCTCCATCCCAGATCTCACATCTCCCTTTCAGCCTATAAATGTAGTTGCCTGTGGGACATTGCATGGATGTCCCACAGACAACTCCCATTCTATATACCTAAAACTAAACTCATCTCTCCCTGCCTCTGTTAAACCTGCCCTTCCATTCCCTTCAGTATATAACACCAACATCCCCTCAGTCACCCATGTCAGAAACCGGAGCATCAAGCCATGCTCCTCCTTCACTCTGGCTCCTTCTCCCAATCCCATCAGTCGCCAAGCTTTTTCAGTCTTAACTTTCTCATCTTTCAAATCACTTTCTTTTCTCTGACCCTGCTACCACTACCTTAGCTCAGGCCTTCAGCATTTCTTAGCTTAGAGCAAGCTTTCCAACTGGTTTCCCTATCTTTTTCAGTCAGGCACCCTTCCACGCCATCTACCGATCAGCAGCCAAGATGTTTTCCTAAACTGGATATCCCTGCTTAAAGCTCTTCTCGCAGCTCCTCACTTTGTATTACACTTGTGCTCTAGCCCTCCCTACCTGACTAGCTTCCCCTCTCCCCATCCCTTCCATGCAATCTGCTTAGCCGTTAAAAGTGTGCCAAGTTGTCTCTCCTCTATGCCTCTTTGTACATTCTGCTCCCTCTGCTAGAAATGCCTTCCTTCTGCCCTTACATGGCTAATTTTGTTTTGCCCTTCAGTACTCAGCTCCAGTTTCATCTCCTTAAAACTCTCCTTGACCACCTTCAATCCCCCACCCCCATCCAGTGCTTACCTCTTTCCTGCGCTAACACTAATCCAACTCTGAAATCCCATCATCTCCTAAAATGGCTGACTTGACAGCAAGCCAGGCACAAAGGTGTTTTATTCATCTTCGAATCCTTAGGTCCCAGCACAGTGCCTGACTCGTAGTTGGTCCTGACTGAATGCCTGAATTCTTGCTCCCTTTTAGTCTGACAATTCTTACTAATATTTCAATTCATAATTCAGATGTTGTCCAACAATGAAACCTCTAATATGGGTTAGTCCATCAGCTGGTGTTCCGTAGTGTTTTTTCCTAACATTTTATTTATTTTCAAAGATACAGCAAAGTGAGAAGATTTTACAGAAACAGCCCTATACTTAGCATCTGGATTCCACCATTAACATTTACTATATTTCCTTTGTTACATATCTATCTATCCACTCATTAAACCATATCCTTTTTTAGATGCATTTTAAAGCAAATTGCACACATTAGTACACTTTCTCCTAAATACTCAAGCTTACATGTTATTAACTGGGGTTTAATATTTGTTTATATTTTTTAATGTGGGATTTGTAATGAAAAGCACACATTTTAAGCATATGTTAGCTGGATTTTGGCAAAGGTGTTTACCCAAAAGCCTACAAACTAAAACCTTATCACGATACAGAAGATTATTTCCCTTCCCAGTCAGTTGCCACCCTGCCAAGTCTCACTGCATCCTCCCTTTTCCTTGTAATTACTTGTTTTTTATTCCCATTAGACTTTGAGTTCCTTGAACACAAAGACCAGTTCTTATTTTCCTGCCGCCTGTGCCAAGCACTGTGCCTGGCACACAGTTGGTGCTCAGTAACTGTTGGCTGGCCAGATGAACGTGTATCTGCCTTATTCCCAGAATGTGAGCACATCTTGTATTCATTCTTTCTCATCTCCCACTTTGAAAAGATTGCTTGGTCGTGTCATTTTTAGGTCTTAAATACCTTTGACTCCTTTCCCCTTATTCCTTTTCCCTTGTTCCAGTCCTTAGAGATCTCTCACTTCAACTATTAAAATAACCTGCTAAATGGTTTCTTAAACACCAGTTTGTGACTCCCAAATCTACCTTCCAACTGACGACCAAAGTGGTATTTATAAAATCCAAATTCCATCACCTATACCCTCTCTTTAAAACCTTTCAATTGTGGGGTGGCCTGGATGGCTCAGTTGGTTAAGCATCCAGCTCTTGATTTCAGCTCAGGCCATGATCTTGGTTGGGGTTATGAGATGGAGCTCTAGGTTGGGCTCCGCCCTGGGCATGGAACCTGCTTAACATTTTCTCTCTTCCTCTGCCCCTCTTCTCCCTCCCCCCAAAAAACACTTTCATTTGTTTCCACCATTTACAGCAGATGTTTTTATCTGCTTTCCCTTTAAAGCAAAAGACCTCTTTTTTAAATGAAATCTTACAACAAATTCTAACGGTTGAAATAAATCAGAGAACAGGTTTTATATCCACGTAAATTTATTTTGTAAGTTCAGATTTATAACGTTGTATAAGTCCATCTTCAAACAATAAGAATATTATAGCTAGTTTATGATCACAATTTCTTTCTTTATAATAACTTGTATATCATAAAATTTTCCATGTTAAAAAATGCAATATAACAAAGGACTTGTATCTAGAATATATGAAGAACTCTGAAAAATCAATAGTAAAAAACAGTCCAACTACAAAGTGGGCAAAAGGCACAAACAGATATTTCATCAAAGAGGACATACAGATGGCAAATAACCACATGAAAAGATGTTTGGTATCCTTAGTCATTAAGGATAGTTCCTTAATAGTCATTAAGGAATACAAATGAAAACCACAATGAGATATCACTCTCATAATAGCTAAAAGAAATAGCTAAAAGAAAAAATAGTAACAATACCAAATGCTGGTATTGTGACAATACCAAAAGAATGTGGAGAAATTAGATCTCTCATACATTGCTGGCGGGAATGTAAAAAAGGTACAGTCACTCTGGAAAACAGTTTCTTCTAAAACTAAATATGTTCTTATCAAACAATATAGCAATTGCACTATTGGACATTTATCCCGGAGAAAGTATATAATTCACACAAAAATCTGTACATGAATGTTCATAGCTGCTCTTTTTGTAATGACCAAAAATGAAATGATCAAAATGTCCATTACCAGGCAAATGGTTAAAGAAAATACGGTGCATCCATGCCATGTAATTCTCCTCAGCAGTAGAAAGGAATTGATGGAGACAACAACTTGGATGGATTATTGTTAGGCTGAGTTGGAAAGAAAAGGGGGCCAGTCTCAAATGTATGTATGCCATTTAAACATTCTTGAAATGGCAACGCCTGGGTGGCTCAGTCAGTTAGGCATCTGCCTTTGGCTCAGTCGTGATCCCAAGGTTCCTGGGACCAAGCCCTGCATTGGGCTCCCTGCTCAGCAGGGAGCCTGCTTCTGCCTGTCCCTCTGCTGCTCCCCCCAACTCGTGCTCTCTCTCACTCACTCACTCTTGCTCTCTCTATCTCAAATAAATAAAATCTTAAAAAAAAAAACCATTCTTGAAATAGCCAAATTATAGGGGAGAACAGATTAATGGTTGATAGGGATTGGGAATTGGGGGGTAAAAGAGTAGGTGTGCCTATGAAGGGTAGCACAAGAGAGCCATGTGGTGATAGGACTGTTCTGTATCTTGATTTTGGGTGATGGCTATATGAAGTTATACGTGTGATGAAATTGCACAGAACCACACACGTACGCACGTGCACGCACACACACGTAGAGTACACGCAAAAACTGCTGAAATCTGAATAAGCTCGGGATTGTGCCACTGTTAACTTTCCAATGTTAACTATAGCTATGCAATATGTTACCATTGGAGAGGCTGTGTGAATGGGGCACAAGACCTTCCTATACATTTCTTTGCAACTTTCTGTGAATCTGAATAATTATTTTGAAATAAAAGCTTTTTATAAATGCAGTATAATGAAAAGTAATTTTTTTCTCTTGTCCCAAATCCCTAATCCACATTTCTTTTTTTTTTTAAGATTTTATTTATTTATTTGACAGAGAGATTGGGAAAGAGCACAAGTAGGCAGAGAAGCAGGCTGAGGGAGAGGGAGAAGCAGCCTCTCTGCTGAGCAGGGAGCCAGATGTGGAGGACTCAATCCCAGGATCCCAGAATCATGGACCTGAGCCAAAGGCAAACACTTAACCGACTGAGCTACCCAGGTGCCCCCTAATCCACATTTCTAGATATTTTCTCTTTCTGTACAGATGGAGGCATACAAGGTTGTCTATTCTAGTCTACCCTTTATTTTTTTCACTGAATGATATATGTTGGAGTTTGTTCCATGTTAACTTATACATCTCTACCACATTCTTTTTCATGTCTATATACTGTATAGATATACCATTGTATTTATTATACCATTCCCCTACTGATGAACATTTAGGTTGGCTCCAGACTTTTGCTATTACAGACTAAGCTCTAGTGAACATTCTTTTTTTTTTTTAAACATTTTATTTATTTATTTGAGAGAGAGAGAGACAGTGAGAGAGAGCATGAGCGAGGAGAAGGTCAGAGGGAGAAGCAGACTCCCCGTGGAGCTGGGAGCCTGATGCGGGACTCGATCCCGGGACTCCAGGATCATGACCTGAGCCGAAGGCAGTCGCTTAACCAACTGAGCCACCCAGGCGCCCCTCTAGTGAACATTCTTAATTCTTAGTGTATGACATGATGGGGATTCTGGATGACAGAATCTTAATTAAGGTTTTGCTCTAATTTTTCCTATAATTTGTTCTGGTGACACATTATCAAGAACATCCTGAGGGGCGCCTGGGTGGCTCAGTGGGTTAAAGCCACTGTCTTCGGCTCAGGTCATGATCCCAGGGTCCTGGGATCGAGCCCCACGTCGGGCTTCCTGCTCAGCGGGGAGCCTGCTTCCTCCTCTCTCTCTGCCTGGCTCTCTGCCTACTTGTGATCTCTGCCTGTCAAATAAATAAATAAAATCTTTAAAAAAAAGAAAAAGAACATCCTGATTCATATTGATACATAGTTGTGAATTAGAAACACTTTTTAACAACCCATTTTACAACCTCAGGATTCTCTTCAATTATTAAACTGATCCAGGAGTTTCAAATGATAAGACATTTAAGTTGTGTCACTAGCAATATCTTTCCTAGTTTATGTTATGTAATAACTATAAATGCCTAACAGGATACTTGCAAAGTTTACAAGAAGCACTGAAACTTTTTTTTGAGTGCCATTGGCTAAGTTCTTCATATGTACTATCTCATTTAATCTTTTCTTCCAGCTTTATTGAGGTATTATTGACATATAACATATGTAAGTTTAAGGTATACAATTGATGATTTGATACATATATATATTGTGAAATAATTGCCACAATAAGTTTAGTTAATACCTCTATTCCTTCATATAATTACTGTGTGTGTGTGTGTGTGTGTGTGTGTGTGTGTGTGTTGATAACAATTAAGATATACTCTCTTGGGGCACCTGGGTGGCTCAGTGGGTTAAAGCCTCTGCCTTCGGCTCAGGTCATGATCCCGGGGTCCTGGGATTGAGCCCTGCATCGGGCTCTCTGCTCAGCGGGGAGCCTGCTTCCTCCTCTCTCTCTGTGCCTGTGTCTCTGCCTACTTGTGATCTCTGTCAAATAATTAAATAAAATCTTTAAAAAAAGATTTACTCTCTTAACAACTACCAAGTATAGAATATAGTACTGTTAATTATAGTCATCATGCTTTACATGAGAGCCCCAGAACTGATTCATCTAATAGCTGGAAGTTTATATTCTTTGACCAACATCTCCACATTTCTCCCACCCCTCAGCTGCTGGCAGCCACCATTCTACTCTCTTTCTATGTGTTCAGCTTTTTCAGATTCTATTTATAAGTGAGGACCTACAGCATTTGTCTTTCTCCATCTGACTTATTTCACTTGGCATAATGTTCTCAAAGTTCATCCATGTCGCAAAAGGCAGGATTTCCTTCTTTTTCGTGGCTCGATAACATTCCATTGTGTGTGTACAACGAATTCTGTGCACTCATTCATCCACCAGTGGACGTGTAGGTTGCAAACAGCCATTTGGTACCACGCAACTGACTATGACGCAGTGAGGAGTGCGTGAATGGAGGAGTTGCCTCTGTCTGGTGTCTCAGGACAAACTCGTGTACAGTGGTATGATAACTTGCACAATTTTCCATGTGTGAGCATGTGGCCAGGAAAAGAGTCTGTGCAAAGCCACAACCTGAAAATACACGTTTGCAAAAAAAATCAAATGTATCAATCAATCAAATGATACAGGTGCTTTCACAGACTGCAGAAAACTTCACTAACCTCGCCACACAAGATGATATGTCAGTAGACTCCAGTATCTTGAGATTTGAAATATAGCACATTGGAGTGAGCTGTTTAAAGGCAGTTTTTAAAATAGTTAAAATATTTGTAAATAGTGGTAATGGTTACACAACGGTGTGAATGTACTGAGTGCCACCGAACTGTATGTACACTTAAAAATGGTTAAAATGGTAACTTTCATATTATGCATATTTTACCTCAATTAAAAAGCTTAAAAAACAAAACCCAAATTACAGTTGTTGAAACTCGGAAGCATCTCTACGGTTCCCTACAGAATTCCTAAGGTTCTAAGGAACACCATTTGAAAACCACTGACCTACGGGATAAATACCTGAGACTGACTTATCTGTCATGCACTTATGATCTCTCCCTAGCTGTCCTCTGACCTTTTTTGTCACTCTCCATCTCATTACCGTGCACTGTATTGGTAATGAACTACCCGTAGTTCCTCAGAAATATGTGCTTTGACATACGCTACTTCCTCTGCTGGAATGCCCTCACATTCTTCTTTCCTATCCTTCTCTCTTCCACTGGCACTGTTCTAGTCATCCTTCACATTTCAGCTCAAATTTTTAAATCTTTTCCAAAGCCTTCGTTTACCTTCCTGGGTAAAGTTTACCGTTCCCTCAGGAGAACCCATTTTCACTATACAGGTCTCTTCCTTTAATGCTACGTGTTTGCAGTTATTTTTGTTTGTGTCCATCTCCCCCTTTAGATTATGAACTTCTTGAGAGCGGGGATTGTGACTTAGTCATCTTTGTACCTCTAATAACTAGCACAGTGCCTAGAACATTGTACCTATTCACTAAGCATTTGATGAAAAGGACTCAGGTGTGTGGGGTGAGATGAGGAAGAGTCCCAGGTTTGCCATTTGTTGCATGACTGGTTAGACGGCAAGAAAAATGAAAAAAGACAGTACTGGAAGTGAAAAGGTTTGGCGCTGAAAGATGAACTCTGTTTTGTTTTGTATTTCTTGCAATGCCTTGTGGGTACTGGGTACAGCCCACTGGAGGTTATTTGGTACCCGGCCAAAATATAGCTTTGGGCCACAGGAGAGAGGTCTTATTTGGAGATGCAGATTTGCAACTCATTCATTATAGTTTTTATTGGAACTCTAGGCTATATAAATTAACCTAAAGAGAGTTTGTATAGGGAAAAAGACCTCAAGACAGTTTCAAGAGAAGATCTACATTTAATGGGTGGGTATTAGAAAAACAGTCCCATTAAGTAGACTGGAAATAGTTGCATGGCTCTGGGGCAGAGACTGGAGAAAGTTCCAGAGTTCCTTACACCCATTTTCTACCCATCCCCTCTTTTCAGCCTCAAGTCTGTCCTCTTTCTGATGTACCTGGTGCTGCCACTAAGTGACCAAATCAGCTCATTTCCATAGAGATTAGGACCATGGGCTTTGGAGCCAGACTGTGTATATTTGAATCCTGACCCTGCCGCTTATTAGCTGTGTGACCTTGGGCAACTTCCCTAACCTCTTTGTGCCTCGACTCTCATATATGTCAATATAGTGATAATCATACTTTATAGGACTGTTGTGAGGATGAGTTCGTATGTATAAAGTACCTAGAATAGTGTCTGGCTTATGTCAACACTATATAAACTTAGCTGTTATTATCACTGTCACTATTATCGTCCCCCTGCAGACTCTTTAGATTGAGGCTGCTTCTGTCTTGCTAAGTTAGTTACTACTTCTTACCTATACTCTAAAAATATGTTGAAACCTCCTGTGTACTGATATTTCTCTCCTATGTTCTGTGATCTGGTGGGTGAGTACTTTTAAAATTCTGTTTACTGGTGTTTTAGGAGAGGGAGAGGAGAGAAGTGCTGGTGGTCAGTTTCCTGTGTCTGAACAGAACTTCCTGTAATGTTCTGTGTTCTTTTTGTATATGAGTTTCTTTGCCATGTTGATTTCTATGAAGCTATGTCGATTTTTTTATTGGAATAATTTGTGACTAGATAATTACAGCTTTGTGTTTGGAAAGCCTTCTGTCCTTTTTTCCCTTTTAGACGTCCTGTTCCCAGAAAGTTAGCTGTCTTTTTCCCTGAATTTTGGAGATCTGTTTTCTTAACAGCTAGCATACTGGTGTATAACCATACCCCTTGGTCCCCAACCAACAGATTCCCATCATTTTACTTACATAATCAGTTCTTCCATGTGTGTCAGCTTGAAGCCCAAAACAGCCATTTCCTTATTCACTCACAGTATCTTCTGAGTGAGGAAATTGTCATCAGAGTAGATTAGGAATTGATCAGATGCTCTGCTTTCAGCCTCACATAGCTGAGTAGATATCCAAATCATCCAAGTTTGTCTACCCTATTCATAAAAACTTATGTGTAGGTAGGACTTTGTAGATCACATTTGATTTTTTTTATCATAGTCCCATGAGGTAAGGTATGATGTACACCTATTATACGAATAAAGGAAAGTTTCAGTGGCTTGTCCAAGATCACACATATTGGTAGGTGGCAGAGGCAGAGTTTCAACTAAGGTTCTGTCTCCTAATCAGATTCCCTGTAACTCTATCCCTTCTCAGGATATACTCCTGAGTTTTGTGAGCCATTACAATAACAGATCTTTCCCTTTCTAATTAGGTGGACCGTATCAATACTATAATACTCTTTCTGTTTTCCACCCTGTCTTACTCAGCTACCTGCCTTAAGCTCGCAGATACTTTCTTCACCTATAGAGCAGAGTTTCTCAGCTGTGGCAAGATTGATATTTTAGATCAGAACATTTGCGAGGCTGTCCGGTGCCTTGGAGGATGTTTAGTGGCATCCTTGTCCTCTACCCACTAGATACCAGTAGCACTCACTGCCACCCACAAATTGTGACAACCGAAATGTCTCTAGATATTGCCAAATGTCCCTTCGAAAGCAAAATTAATCCCCATCCGAGAGCTGCTTCATATGGAGCTACTTCATTTCTCTCCTACCTGGTTCTCCTCTCTTGTTACTTCTATTCTAGCACTGAAACCTGTTGTAACATGCCTCCACGATACAAGTCATAGTTCCCTTTTAAGTTAAAATCTCTTTTCCTGATTTGTTGCCATAGTAAATAAATACCAAAAAATGTCGAGTAGTGTTCTTGATCCTCTCCTTGTTTGATCTGTTCTCAGTCTCAGAGAGAAAAACTTCTGATTTTATAATGCTATCTGGCCGTTTTTCTCCATAACCATCCTCGATCAGAAATTTAAATCTCTGCAAATGTGTGCTTCCCAGTCTTTATGAAGTATACTCCATCCATGTCAAGTATTTGTCATTTTAAAATCTCTTAACAACGGGAAATCAGATCCTATTTTGTGATGGTTTCTTTCTAGAGATTCATTCCCTTGCTCCTTTCTACTCCAAAACCCCGATTCTCATTTGAAGAAGAAAACGAGCCTCTTTATACCCAAGCATATGATTCTTGGTTAGATCCTAGTTGCCATAGAGTCTCCTCAGGGTTCATCTAGATTTTTTTATTGTTGTTCTTGCATGAAACTATTGATGGAAGTTTTGCTCAGCAGGTTTGAAAAACCTCCCCATCTCTCCTTTACATCCCAGATGGGATATAAGCCAATAAGATGGCACAGTGTTCTGTTTGCCTCAACAGGGATAGAAAAGAAAGGAGTGAACTAACACAAGAATTAGTACAGGTTTTGGCAAGCAGCTTTGGTAAATCTTGCTAGACTCTCCTTCACATCCTGATAGGCTAAATGGCCCTGAAAAATGGGATCCCTTGCAGTTAGCAATTAAAGGAAAAGAAAGGAAAGGTTCCTTGAAGGGACTGTTTTTGTTTGAGATTGGAGTGATTTGAGCATGTATATAGACTGAAAAGAAGGAATTCGTGAAGGGAAAAAAGTTGAAGATCTGAGAGAGAGGGAGAAGATCAAAGGGTCCAGGGTTCCAGAGAAAATGGAGGGAACAGAAACAAACCAGCAGAGCTGAAGGGGAAATAAAGGTAGTTATTTACTCCTTTGAAACAGGGAGAGGGATGAAGGAATCAGTAACAGCAAAGAAAAGACTATGAGATGAGGAGAGGGAAAACCTTCCCTTGTAGATAACTTTGATGTCCACAGTGTATTTGTTGACGTCATCCACTAAGAGTGAAGGGAGATTTACAGTTTTGAAAATGACGAATGGTTAGAATAGCTGCTGTGGTAAAGTAGGGATGAGGAAGAAAAGATTGTCAATGACCAAAGGTTCAGCTAAAGTCAGATAGCAGTGTTTTATAATGAATGGATCGAGTCCATTTGGTTATGTGATTTTCTTCAGCATTGCAGCCTACAGAAACTTGTACATATACACAGACACACACTGTCGGTTTAACTTGTGACTGGGAATTAACATGATGGGAAGGCAGAAGGTCATGGGTCTAGTGAGTATTTGGGAAAGCCTAATTGAAATGATCAATTACAGGGTCCAGTTTAAGGCCCAGGAGAGAATGATCTACTGGGAGTATTACAAAGTGGCAGGGTGGGGCACCTGGGTGGCTCAGTGGCTTAAGCCTCTGCCTTTGGCTCAGGTCATGATCTCAGGGTCCTGGGATCGAGCCCTGAATCGGGCTGTCTGCTCAGCAGGGAGCCTACTTCCCCCTGTCTCTCTGCCTGCCTCTCTGCCTACTTGTGGTCTCTCTCTCTGTCAAATAAATAAAATCTAGAAAGAAAGAAAGAGAGAAAAGAAGAGGCAGGGTGCACCTGGGTAGCTCAGTTGGTTAAGCATCTACCTTCGACTCAGGTCATGATCTCCGGGCCCTGGGATCAAGTCCCACCTCAGGCTCCCTGCTCGGTGAGGGGTCTGCTTCTCCCTCTCCCTTTGCTTCTCCCCCCACTTGTGCTCTCCCTCATGCACTCTCTCTCTCAAATAAATAAATCTTAAAAAAAAATAAAGCGTCAGTAGGGGCTCCTGGGTGGCTAAGTCGGTTAAGTGTCCGACTCTTCATTTCAGCTCAGCTCATGATCTCAGGGTCATGAGATCAAGCGGCACATTAGGCTCTGCACTCAGAGGGGAGTGTGCTTGAGGTTTCTCTCCTTCTCCCTCTCCTTTTACCCCTCCCCCAACTGGCACTTGGCATGCGTGCACACATGCTCTCTCTCTCTCTCTCAAATAAAATCTTTTTTAAAAAGTGTCCAAAAAAAATGTCAGGGACGCCTGGGTGACTCAGTCCATTGGGCATCTGCCTTCAACTCACGTCACGATCCCAAGGTCCTGGGATCGAGCCCTGCGTCAGGCTCCCTGCTCAGTGGGGGGACCTGCTTCTCCCTGTCCCTCTGCCTACCTTTCCCCTTGCTTGTGCCTGTGTGCTCTCTCTCTTTCTGTCAAATAAATAAAATCTTTTTTTAAAAAAGGTGTCAGTAAATTGGTGGTCTCAATAAGGGTGAAGAACAGGATTCATGAAAGAAATGAAAGGATTGTAGGATGCAGTCAGGAATTCTGGAGCTCAGGATCTTGTAGATCTGATTGTTTCTGGTTATAGGGGAGTCTAAAGTATGACCGAGTAAGTAAAAGAGTAACCTTAACAAAAATGATCCCATTTCTTTAGCATTTAACTCTGTACAAGTATCTTATTTCATTCCCCACTACAACCCAATGAGGTAGATAGATTTGCCTCGTTTTAGAGCAGAACTTCACCCAAATCGTATAGGTAGCCAGTGGTAGAGCCAGGATTAGAACCTAGCTCCATGTGATGTCAAAAGCCCATGCACTTAACCACTATACTATATAGCCTTTACACAACAAATGTAATCATGAGAAAATCAGGGGCTTTAGAAGGACCTCAGAGATTATTACAGGATTTAAAAAGCAAACCTTGGAATTAGAGAAGTGGAAAAGAATCTTTGTCCTTTTTAAAAGCAACAAGAGAACATGTATTCCTGTGTGGTGTCATAGAAAGAGCATAGGGGCGCCTGGGTGGCTCAGTGGGTTAAAGCCTCTGCCTTCAGCTCAGGTCATGATCCCAGGGTCCTGGGATCGAGCCCCGCATCGGGCTCTCTGCTCATCAGGGAGCCTGCTTCCTCCTCTCTCTCTGCCTGCCTCTCTGCCTACTTGTGATCTCCACCTATCAAATAAATAAATAAATAAAATCTTTAAAAAAAAA
>NW_019154165.1:1974878-2083181 GCF_002288905.1 Enhydra lutris kenyoni | reverse complement strand
AATGATCCCAGGGTCCTGGGATCGAGCCCCGCATCGGGCTCTCTGCTCATCAGGGAGCCTGCTTCCTCCTCTCTCTCTGCCTGCCTCTCTGCCTACTTGTGATCTCCACCTATCAAATAAATAAATAAATAAAATCTTTAAAAAAAAAGAAAGAAAGAAAGAGCATAGGACTTAAGTGAGATCCTGAAATGGAATGTCAGGCCTACAACTCACCAGCTGTTTGACCTTAGACAAGTCAGTGAACCTCTGTGCTGGTTTCCTTATCTGTAAAGTGAAAATGATAGTAAAAATAGTTTAGCAAGATGACAATAAAAAATAGCTGTTCATCTAATTTCTCCATGTTAATTTAAGGATTAAATGTGATAATGGATGTAAAAAGTAAATATACAAATGCTGTTGTCATGGTGATAGTTATCTGTGTGTCTACTTTGTTTCCATGGGAAAGGGCAAGAAGTGCCAGCAAATTCAGTGTGCATATCCAACATTTAGACCTTTGTCCTCAGAAAAGTGAATAGGATCAAGAAGTTTCCTTAAGATTGATGATGTAAGATTTCTGTAGGGTTTTCATTTTAAGCAGGTATATATTTTATGCAAGTATATGTTCGATACTTTACCAAGCAATGTAAATTTCCTTTCCTGCTATTAGGTATTAATATTAACCGAGGCCTCCTGTGCTTGGGAAATGTAATCAGTGCTCTTGGAGATGACAAAAAGGGTGGCTTTGTGCCCTACAGAGATTCCAAGTTGACTCGACTGCTTCAAGGTAAGCCCAAAGTTTCTCAAAATAAGAGAGTGACCCAGAATAATAGTGCTGAGAATGTGAAGACAGGACAGGTAAACAGATTTTTGGACTATCACATACAGAGCTGTCTAAATGATAAAGAGCTTTGAAATAGACCTGTTGGCAATCAGGCTTCTATGATAATGGAAAGATGTCTTCATCTATGGCTTTGAGAGCCAAGAAATCTATAGAATGACAACTGTGCTTAGTCCTCTCTCCCTGAAAATGAATCTGATTACTGTTTATTAGTGCCCGTTAAGCAGAATTAAAACCTACCTAGAGGGGGCATCCTAAGAATGTTTAATTCTAATAGTGGCTCCTAACTTACTCGGGTCAGGCCCCAGTTATTTTAAATTGATTAAGTGCTGAAATCACAATCTTAATAAGGGGGACACATGGAATAGGATTCTAAACTATATCATTTACACATCAAAAATTTTAGTATTTTTCTATCAACACAAATAGGAAATTTGCAGATTCTTAAGAATTTTTTTCTTAGGATTTAAGAGCTCTGAGTTTGAAGCCACCAACCCAAATGGTCAGCTTTGCTTACATCCTACTTGTTTGCTTTTATTTCCTCCCGTTGTTCTTTTTCAGATTCTCTGGGAGGTAATAGCCATACTCTTATGATCGCCTGTGTGAGTCCTGCTGACTCCAATCTAGAAGAAACATTAAATACCCTTCGCTATGCTGACAGAGCAAGAAAAATAAAGAACAAACCTGTTGTTAATATTGATCCCCAGACAGCTGAACTTAATCATCTGAAGCAACAGGTACAAGAGCCTTAAAATTTGTTGGGAAAAATTATAAGTATGTGAGTGGAATGATGGATCTTCTGTTTCTCAGCTTCTCTACCAGAGGTTTAGAGATGATAGCTAAGCATTCTGTTAGTTTGGGAAAATCGTAAAGTAATTCCTATTGACATGTTTATCGTCATATGTAAGGTTTGAGGGTAGCATTAGAGATTTCGCTGACAAAGAAGTGAGCAGTGAGAGATGAGGCAAGAGAGGTGGGCAAGAATCAGATCATGAAAGTCCTTATATGACCTCATAGAGGATTTGGAATTTAACCCGAGAGCTGTAGGGAGCCACTGAAAGATTTTAAGTAAGTGGGGACACGGTGAAATGTGTGTTTTAGGGAGATCACTCTAGCAAGCACAAAGAAAGTAGATTAGAAGTGGGTATGACTAGAAGTAAGAAAATAAATTACACCAGTACCCACCCCCTTATCCATGGTTTCACTTTCCACAGTTCCAGTTACCCATGGTTAACCATGGTCTGGATGCAGATGATTCTCCCTTCTCATAGATTGTCAGAAAGTTAATAGTAGCCTAATGCTACATCACAAGGCCTGTGTCATTCACCCCACTTAGACACTCAACTCAGATATTTTATCATCTTATATCACAAAAAGGGTAAGGACAGTATCTCGATAAGACATTTGTGGGGGACCACGGTCACATAACTGTTATTATGGTATACCATTATAATTGGCCTATTTTATTGTTAGTTATTATTGTCAATCTCTTACTTGCCTCATTTTGAAATTAAACTTTATCATAGGTATATAGGTATAGGAAAAAGCACTGTACATATAGAGTTCAGTACTAGCCACCATTTCAGGCATCCACTCAGGGTCTGGGAACATATCTCCCACAGATCTGTTGTGGGCTATTATAATAACCCAGGTGAGAACTATGGCCTGAACTAAAGACAGTAGCCATAGAAATAAAGAGAAGGGTGCAAATTAGAAAGAAAAATTATTAGAGCTTGCTTAGTAACATTTGATATGGAAGGGAGAATCAAGGCTTTTCTCGGGTTTCTTGCTTGGACAACTGTTTAAACGGTAGTACCAATCATTGAGTCAGGGCATACAGGAGGAAAAACAAAGTGAGGTGGGAAAATGGAAACAATGAGATTCACTTTGGGGCATTTTGAATTTGAAGAGCTTGGGGGACATCTGAGTACAGTTGTTCAAACATAGCTGGCCATGGGTTTAACGTAGAGAGTTCTGAACAGATTTGAGAGTCATTAGCATTTAGATGGAAGCTGAAATTATACAGTGGACAAGATCAAAGAGTACATGGTGCATTCAGGGTACTTGGTAAATATTTGCTGAATGGGTGAATGGCCAAGAAGAGAAGAAGGCCAAAGACGAACTCTGGGGATACAGCAGTATTTAAGGAATGGGGAAAAGAGGGAAGACACAAAGAGAGTGAGAAGGAGCCAACAGGTAGGAAGAAAAGCAGTGATATCATGGGAGACAAAGGAAGAAAGTTTTGAGGACCATCAAAAGTACAAATTTATAAAATGTAAAGATAAGGACTGGAAAGTGGTTGGTTGGTTGGTTGGTTGGTTGGTTGGTTGTTTAAGCAACAAGGTGACCTCAGTGAGAGGAGGGTCAGGGGAATGATAGGAGGAGATTGTTGTGGGCTAGTCAGTGAATGCTGGGTAGGGAAGTGGAAGAAGCTGGTAGGCTCTTCTTTTGAGAAGGCAAGATAAAAGAAGACAGTAGCTAGGTAGTCAAGGGCCAAAGGTTATAGGTCTGTTTGTTTTTAAAAATATGCAAGAGACTTGAACAAGTGAAAGAACCAGTTGGAAGAGAGTGAAACTGAGAATAGGCACTAGTTGCTAAGGGATCATCTCTAAGTAGTTGAGATCCTGAGCACAAATGAAGAGGGATTGGCTTTAGACCAGCAACAGGATACCTGCCACCAAGACTGGAAGGAAAGAGGTTAGGATAGGAAGAGTACAGTGATGGTAATTTAGAGGGAGAAAAAGGGAAATTGAGGGATTTTCAGCCTGACAACATTTACCTTCTCAGTATAGGAGGCAAGGTCATCTTCTAAGAACAAGCAACCAGATAATAGGGTAGAGGGATTGAAGAGGCCACAGAGGCTTGAAATCGTGGAAATGGAAGAGGTAGCAGACAATGCATATGCATCTGTGGTAGTATCCATGCAAATGGTTGTGTAACAGCTCAGTGACTCTGGTAGAGGAGATGAAAAGGGAGGTAGTTAGTTGGACTGATCCAGGCTTGGGAGAGGGGTCAAGTTTTCTTGCCTTCCAGGGTATAGTACTCTTCCCACACTGCACTGCTTCCCAGCTATGAAGTGCTTATTCCGTCTCTGGCCTTCCTCCTTGGTGATAAGAGCTACTATTTAGTTAGTCTAAAGCTTCCCCTTCCCTTCTCTTCCTCTAACTCCCTCCCTCCTAGGGGTCACTGTAGAAAATACAAGTAATTTACCTGTTAACAGTATCATCTCAATTATGAAATACCATACTCTGTTCTGTCCCTCCATTTTCTTTCATGTGCATTATTATTGCCAAGAACACTCTTCTTCCTAGCCATTTATTTGTTCATTCATTCCAGCAATAAATCTATATTGAATGCTACTATGTGCCAGGTACTATGCTGGGATACGTGGCTGAACAAAGCAAACATGGTTTCTGCCTTCGTGGAACTTAAGGCCTAAGTGGGAGAAGCAAATGCCAAATACATAAGCATACCAACATATCATTTTCTAAAATGAGATTGTGTGCTATTATTAGGGTAGTATGACATTATAGAACAGGGTCTTCTGCTATGTATCGAAGCTGAGAAGTCTTCCCTGAGGTAGCAATGTTGGAATTGAGATCTGAGGGACTGACTAGGACTTATCTATGCAGAAAAGAAGGAAGAGGCTTCCAAAGAAAAGAAAAGGCATTTGTGGCTAAGTATAGTGGTTAAGAGCATTGCACGGCAGTCAGACTGCCCACATTCGGATGCTGGCTTTATAACTCACTGGCTATGTACCCTGGCCAAGTTCTCTGTGCCTCAGTTACCCTAACTATAAAATGGAAATAATTGTGGTGCCTGGGTGGCTTAGTTTGTTAAGCGTCTGCCTTCAGCTCAGGTCAGACCCCAGGGTCCTGGGATCCAGCCCCACATCAGGCTCCCTGCTTCTCCTCCTCCCTCTGCCATTTCCCCCTGCTTGTGCTCTCTGTCTTTCTCTCTCTCTCTCTGTCAAATCAATAAATAAAATCTTTGAAAAAAAATAAAATAGAAATAATTGTACCTGCCTCGTAGGGTTTTTGTGAGGGTTAGATGAATTAATACACAGAAAACACTTAGAGCAGTGCCAGGCATATACCAAGTCTGAAAAGGTCCTGATTTAGGAAGGCATATAGTGCATTTGAAGAACTGAAGAAATGCCGGTGTGGCTAGAGCAGAGGGAGCCAGGAAAGTGTATTCCAATACGAAGACTGGAGAAGAAGCAGAGACCTGATAGAGGCCTGGATGATGTTAAAAATGATGTTAAGCAGGGTGGTAACAGTGACAATTTCCATTTTGAAATGATGGTCTGGCTACTGTGTAGAAATGAATTATAGTGGAGCAAGAGTAGATTCATCGAGAAGATGTTAAGAAGTTACTCAGTGGTCCACGTGAGAGATAAATGGTGGCTTGGACTTAGGGTGGTGGTGGTGGTGATGGAAAGAATTGACCAGTGGCTTAGATAAGAGGATGAGGGTTTGGCACCCAGATTTCTGCATGTGAAACTGCACGTTCCCTGACCCGGAGCGCACTAGAAAAGGACCAGGTTTCGGGATAGCAGACAGCTAAGTGGGACTATGAAGTAGATGAACATAAAGCTCTAAATTCAGAAAGATTTGTGTTTGAGATAAATTTGGGAGTCACTACTTTATAGATGGTAATTGAAAGCATTAGACAGAGAGACTTCAAGGAGAGAGTATAATATAAAGCAAGAAGACTGATACTGAACTTTGAGGATTTATCATCTAAAGGACAATTGGCACAAAGATTAACCAAGAAAGAGCCTTAGAAGATCAGCTGGAAGTGTAGAAGGAAAGGCAGGAAAGTATGGTGTCCGGTAAGCCACATGCTAGCAAACAGTGAAGTAAAATGAAGACCGAAAAATGCCCATAGGTTATAGTGACATGCAGATCATTGGTGACCTTAGCAAGGGTTGTTTCAGTGGAATGCTATGGGCAGAAATCAGATTAGAGGATTCTGAGGAGCAAGTGCAAGGGGTGAACAAAAGGAAATGGCGGCAATGAGTTTAGACTGTTCTCTCAAACTTTGTGAAGGGGAAAAGTAGGGCAAAAGAGGAAGTGGGATTGAGAAGGGTGCTTTTGCTTTGTTTTAAGATGGGAGAGACTTGAACACGTTTTAATCTCTTTGTTTAGATTTTATTTATTTATTAGAGAGAGAGCATGTGCGCATGCATGAACAGGGGGGGAAGGACAGAGGGAGAGGGAGAAGCAGACTCCCCCCACTGGGTAGAGAACCCAACACAGGGCTTGATCCCAGGACCCCAAGATCATGACCTGAGCCGAAGGCAGACGCTTAACCAACTGAGCCACCCAGGCGCCCCGAACATGTTTTAATCTTAATAGAAATGATCCTGTAGAAATGGAGAAGTCAAAGATATAGAAGAGAGAAGGGATAACAAAGTATGATCAGGAGACAAGAAGAGTTGGGATCCAAAGCATAAGCAATGAGATTGGTCACAGGAGGCAGAACAGCTCCTCTATGCGTCATAGGAGGGAATGGGAGAGGATCGTTGTTTGCACACTCTGGTTTAACATCCAACCCCAGGAAGCTTCTTTTTGACACTTGTGGAATTTCATTATCTTGCTTCTTCTCAGAACTCTAAAGTACTTAACTGTACTTCATGAACTGGCATCCTCACTCCTGTATTGTTTCTTACCATTTCAAGCCATAGGCTTATCATTGTAAACTTGAGAATAAAACATGAGAGTTTACTCACATCCCCCTCATGTTACCTAGCCCGGTGCTGAGTTTGGTTTTTTTAAAACAGATGCTCAATAAAAAGTCATTAAGACGCTCAGATAAAAGGGACAGCTCATCTTATAAGTACTAGTCATTCATATAATGCTGTTTGGACTTTTGTCACTGAATCAGCAACCCTGATGCTTTCCATGATGCCTAAAATATGCCTTAGATTTCATAGGTATCAAGTAAAATTACACTACAGCTAATTGTAGTAATTTAGCGGATAAGGGATAAGTAGCTTTTGATCGGTGATTAGCTGACTATTTTTCTTTGCTTTTCCCAGGTACAACAGCTACAGGTTTTGTTGCTACAAGCCCATGGAGGCACACTGCCTGGATCTATAAAGTAAGAGTCATAGATTAATTTTAAATGTACATTTTAGCAGAGGCCATTTCTCCTGATGGTTGTTTCCCCCGATATACTCAAGTTTCTGGCAGCACTTAGTATCAAGGCAGGGAGCTTGTCAAACTTGCTAGTTAGCTTTGAGGCCGCCTGATGTGGTAGAAAGAACATGGGTTCTGGCCTCAGAAATTTATTAATTGGAATTCTCCTGTGAAGAAGAGCTATTTCTTCCTATTTATTTATGTATTTATTTCCATATAGACACATGTGACACATTTTACTCTATGGGTTAACACCCAGTACTACCATTATTTGTCTTATTGCTCAAATTGTTTGTGCTTTGTCCAGTAGGAGCTCCTTCAGGATGGTTCATATTTCTTTAATATACCCTTTAGTAGTTTTTTCGTGGTTTTTTTTTTTTTTAAGATCTGTTCATCCTTTCTAGAGAGAAAGAGAGAGAGTGTGTGTGTGTGGTGGGGGACAGGGGCAGGTGGAGAGGGAGAGAGAATCCTCTGACTCCCTGCCAAACACGGAGGCCCACGTGGAGCTCTATTCCAGGACCCCGAGAACAAACCCAAACCGAAATCCAGAGTCTGCAACTCAACCAACTGAGCCACCTAGGCTCCCCAACCCTCTAGCTTTTAAGCATTTCCAGGAGATGTCCACACCCATCTTGTATTTTCCTTGCCCCAGTTCTAGAATCAACCATATCTCAAGAGAGCCCTGATTTTTTTTATTGGAAAATATTGCTTAGAAACCCACTCTGGGTGCTAGGTATGCTTATTGTTACTGGGGTGTCACTGAGTCCCTCTCAGCAGGTAGAACTAGGAAATATCTGTATACCTAGTAATGCACACATACGCTCACATGTATATTTTTATATCCCATCTGTATATACATTAAAAGCCATGATTTTATACCAATACCTATGATACCAGTCCAACACTACAGAGTTCACTTTAGCCTTCCTCCTCCCCTTATTTATAACTCCTTTTCCCAACAGTGAGAAACCAGCTGCAATCTCTTTTCTTACTTGTTCAGTTCTAGTATACATATAAAGTAGTTTCAGAATTGCTAGGCCATACCCCGGTGAGAAACACTTTTATGAACTAGATTACATTTATGTACAGTTCTTTTGTCTTTAGGCTTAATGTATCCAGGCAAGATACTGGTTCCCACAGTTACTGTTTGTATTCCATTTTAGGTTTCCCCCTACATCTTCGTTGGTTTTAACTGTTTGTTTATATTCTGAGTATGTGAAGGATATATGAAATACTATGATGCTCTTAAGAGTCAGAGTTATACAACAAGAAATACTCAACAGTGAAATGTGAATCAAAACCACAGTGAAATATCACCATATACCCATGAGGATCACTAATATAAAAAAAAACTGAGGGGCACCTGGGTGGCTGAGTTGCTAAAATGTCTGACTTCAGATCAGGGTCCTGGGATTGAACCCAATGTCTGGCTCCCTGCTAAGTGGAGAGTCTGCTTTTCCCTCTGCCCCTCCCCCTGCTCATGCACGCTCTCTCTCTGTCTCTCTCTCTCTCAAATAAAATAAAATCTTTTAAAAAAACTGAATAACAAATATTGGCAAAGATATGGAAAAATAAGAAGCTTTGTACACTGCTGGAAAGATTGTAAAATGATATAACTGCTATGGAAAACAGTATGGAGGTTCCTCAGAAAGTTAAAAATAGAACTACCACATGATCCAGCAATCCCACTTCTGGTTATATATCCAAAATAATTGAAAGCAGGGTTTTAAAGAAATATCTGTACACCCATGTTCATAGCAGCAATATTCGCACTATTCTCAATAGGCAGGAAGTGGAAGCAACACAAATGTCTACCAGTGGATGAATGGATAAAGCAAATATGCAAATGTGTGTGTGTGTGTGTGTGTGTGTGTGTGTGTGTGTGTGTAGTGAAATATTATTCAACCTTAAAAGAAGGAAATCCTAGTACATGTTATAGCATGAGTGAAACTTGAGGACATTATGCTAAGTGAAATAAATCAGTCACAAAAAAATACTGTCTGTTTCCATTCATATGAGATACTTAGAGAAATCAAATTCATAGAAACAGAAAGTAGACTGGTGATGATCCAGGGCTGGGGGAGAGGGGCAAAAAGGGAGTTGTTTAATGGGTATAGGGTTTCAGTTTCACAAGATAAAAGTTCTGGAGATCTGTTTTATGACAACGTAAATGCACTTTATTCAACTGTTTACTTAACAATGGATAAGACAGTAAGTTTTATATGTTGTTTTTAAAGATTCATTTATTTATTTTAGAGAGAGACAGAGAGCATCCACTAGTTGGGGGAAGGGACAGAGGGAGAAGGAAGGAATCTCAAGCAGACTCCCTGCTGAGCATGGAGCCTGAGGCAGAGCTCGATCTCACGACCCTAAGATCATGACCAGAGCTGAAACCAAGAGTCAGACGCTTAACCATTTGAGCCACCCAGGCACCCCGGTTTTATATGTTTTCACACAATTTTAAAAAGGAAGAACCCACAGGGGCACCTGGGTGGCTCAGTGGGTTAAAGCCTCTGCCTTCAGCTCAGGTCATGATCTCAGGGTCCTGGGATCGAGGCCCGCATCAGGCTCTCTGCTTAGCATGGAGCTTGCTTATTCTTCTCTCTCTGCCTGCTTCTCTACCTACTTGTGATCTCTGTCTGTCGAATAAATAAATAAAATCTTTAAAAAAAAAAAAAAGGAAGAACCCACAAAAGAACTAGAGGAAAACATAGGGCAAAGGCCTATGTCCATATAGGTGAACATAAAGAACAGTGTAGAAATAAAAGCAATGGCAGGGGGCACCTGGGTAGCTTAGTCAGTTAAGTGTCTGCCTTCGGCTAGGGTTGTGACCCCAGGGCCCTGGGACCAAGCCCCATGTCAGGCTCTCTACTCAGTGGGGAGGAAGCCTGCTTCTCCTTCTCCCTCTGCCATTCCCCGCTTGTGTTCTCTGGGTCTATCAAATAAATAAATAATAAAATACTTTAAGAAAATACACAAAAGCAATGGCAGAAAACTGAAAGAATAGACTTGGGGGACACTGGGAACAGGGGGTTGTGGAATGGGTGTAAGTTTCAGTTTTGCAAGATGAAAAATTTCTGGAGATCCAGTGTACAATAATGTGAATATACTTAAGACTACTGAACTGTATGTACGCTTAAGAAATGGTGAAGATGGTAAATTTTGTTACATGTTTTTTATTTACCCCAATTTTTTTTAAATACTCAGGGAAATGTCATTTTCTCTTCATCCCTGCTATCCTATTCCCATCGCACCCTATTTTTACCACTTTTCTCCTTTCTTTGTATTTAACCAATCTCTTTAGTTTCTGGCTTGACCTTCCTATATTTCTCCTGTACAAATGAGCATATACTTATATATATTTTTTCATATCCTCTCCTTATATGAATGGTAGTATACCACAGATAGTCTTTGTGGCTTTCCACTTCTCAGCATTTCCTGGAAATCACTTTTACTAGTTCATAGACATCTTCCTCACTTTTTCACAGCTGCATGGTATTCTTCTTAGTGTACACATGCCAAACATATTAATTCAATGACTTTTCCTATGTATGGATATTTAGGTTGTTTCCAGTATTTTGTAATTACAAACATTCTGCAGTGAATAACCTTGTGTTATTCAGTTTTCATGTTATTAGTAGTTTATCTTCAGGGTAGATTTCTAGAAATGGGATTGCTGAGGCAAAACATAAGGGCTTGTGTGATTTTGTTAGATATTGCCTTATTGCCATATTCCCTTCCAGAAGGGGTGCACCAGTTTGCATTCCCAACAACAGCATATGAGAGCGCTTGTTTCCCCAAGGCCTCACCAGAGGATTGTGTTGTCATGCTTTTTCTCTGCCAATCGCATAGGTGAGGCGTACTATCTCAGTATCTTGTTTTAATTTTAATTTCTTTAATTATGAGTGGATTTGAGCATTTTTTTCATATGTTTCAGGGCCACTTCTATCTCTTTCCGATGAGCTATCTGTTCACATGTCCCATTTTTTCTATCAGGGTTTTTGATCCTTTGGACCTTATTGAAAAAATTGTGATGAAATATACATAAAATTAAATTCACCATTTTAACCATTTTCAAGTATACATTTCAGTGGCACTAAGTATATTCACACTATTGTACAGCCATCACCACCATCTATCTATCATCTAAAACTTTTTTCATCCTGCAAAATTGGAAGTCTATACCTGTTAAACAATAACACCCCACTTCCCCCTCTCCCTTCAGTCCTGGCCATCACCACACTACTTTCATTTAATTATTTTAAGCACTTCATATGAATAAAATCATGTAATATTTGTCCTTTCGTGACTGTCTTGTTTCACTTAGCATAATATCCTCAAGTTTCATCCATGTCGTAGCATATGTCAGAATGCCCTTTCTTTTAAAGGCTGGATACTATCCCATTGTACATATATACCACATGTTTTGTATCCATTCATCTGTCAGGGGACACAGATTACTTCCACCTTTTGGCTACAGTGAATAATGCTGCCACGAATGATTTAAGACCCTGCTTTCAATTCTTTGGGTATAGACCCAAAGCTGGAATAGCTGGATCATATAGTAATTCTATTTTTAATTTTTTAATAAGATTGCCATACTATTTTACATAGTGGCTACCCCATTTTGCATTCCTACCAGCAGTGCCCAAGAGTGACAGTCTCTTCAAATCCTTACCAAACACTTGCTATTTTCTGTTTTTACTATTATTTTTTTAAAGATTTTATTTATTTATCATTTGAGAGAGAGAAAGACAAAGATAGCGAGAGAGAGAGCACGAGTGGGGAGGAGAGAGCGTGAAGCAGGCTCCCTGCTGAGCAAGGAGCCTGATGCAGGGCTCAATCCCAGGACCCTGGGATCATGACCTGGGCTGAAGGCAGCAGCTTAAGTGACTGAGGCACCCATGTGCCCCTCTGCTTTAAAAAAAAAAAATAATAGCCACCCTAATTCTGGCCCTTATTTTTAACAGTTCTTTATATATTCATGATGTTAGTCCTTTGGCTGTAGTGTGTGTTGTAAATATTTTCTCCTAATTTGTTCTCTTTTTCTTTGTTTATGGGGCTTTTGTTACACAAAAATTTTTAATTTTTACGTAGTAAAGTTAGTCAAATTTTTTATTGCTTTCTGTTTTTTTTAGCAGCTTTATTGATCATGTAATTTACATACCATAAAAGTCACTTGCTATAAGTGTATAATTCAGTGGTTTTCAGTAAATTTACAGAGTGGTACAATTATCACCACAAAATCCAATTTTTCCCCTTTTTTTTCTTTTTTCTTTTTTCTTTTTTTATTATATTCAGTTACCAATTTATTAATGTATATATATATATTTTTTAACGGACTGATCATTTCTTTTTTTTTTTAAGATTTTATTTATTTATTTGACAGACAGAGATCACAAGTAGGCAGAGAGGCAAGCAGAGAGAGAAGAGGAAGCAGGCTCCCTGCAGAGCAGAGAGCCCGATGTGGGGCTCGATCCCAAGACTCTGGGATCGTGACCTGAGCCGAAGGCAGAGGCTTTAACCCACTAAGCCACCCAGATGCCCCTCAAAAATGTATATTTTAAGAGACATTTCAGGATGACTGGGTGGCTCAGTCGGTTAAGCGTCTGCCTTTGTCTCGGGTCATGATCCCAGGGTCCTGAGATCAAGTCCCACATCAGGCTCCCTGCTCAGGGGGAGTCTGCTTCTCCCTTTCCCTCTGCCCCTCCCCACTGCTTGTGCTCTTTCTCTTTCTCAAATAAAAAAAAGAAACCTCTCATAAAGGCCTTTTACAAAATGTACAGTTCATATAAATGGATTTTTTTCGCTTTTTGTCCTAGGATTATATTCTTTTCTCTTTGAATGTGAGTCATGGAAGCTTTTGCATTAATTTTCTGTGAACATTTATCAATTTGCACATGCTCAGCTAACTTGAATTCCAAGCATTGACCATTAAATAGCCTGCAAAAGAGGAAACACTGGCTTTCCATTGTATTTCCCCCCATTTAGAGAAACCTTGGAAATTTTTAGAAGGAGAAAACTATTGAGTTTAAAGTATCATTACTTTGGAGCTTGTCAACTTTCATAAATGATGCATGGAAGTTTTCAGCTTAATAACAATAAGAAAATATCAAAGCAATCTAAAATAACACTAAATTTGCCAATAGTTTGTCTTTATAATCCACATTTTAACTGAACGTTCTTTCATAAGAGTCTTAAATTCTCAGGGCGCCTGGGTGGCTCAGTCAGTTGAGTGTTCAACTCTTGATTTCGGCTCAGGTCATGATCTTGGGGCAGTGAGACCAGCCCCGTGTATGCTCTGCATTTAGCCCCCTGCTTGTGCACTCATGTACACGCTCCCTCTCTCTCTCTCTAACATAAACAAAAATCTTTAAAAATTTTTTTTAAAGATTTTATTTATTTATTTGACAGACAGGGATCACAAGTAGGCAGAGAGGCAGGCAGAGAGATAGGAGGAAGCGGGCTCCCTGCTGAGCAGAGAGCCCGATGCGGGGCTCTATCCCAGGACCCTAAGATCACGACCTGAGCGGACGGCAGAGGCTTTAACCCACTGAGCCATCCAGGCGCCCCTAAAAATTTTTTTAAATTAAAAATAATTTTTAAAAAGTCTTAGTAAATTCTCAGTAGTATAACATTAGACCTTATGGTGTGGCCTTGCTATTAACTTTGTGATAAAGAGCATGTTAAGATTTTCTGTTAAAAATTCCTGGAGGTCTTAAGCTGGGTGAGAGGGCATCTATTCCTGAAATCCTTTTCCAGCCTTTATTGAGATTGGGAACAGCTGTTCCCTGTCCTTTTTTTCCTCTTTATTATAGCCTTGGCAACTATTCATTTTTCCCTTCAGTCTCCTTCAGATCCAAATTTTCATATTTCTTCTGATCTTTTTTCACCAGTCCTATTTTCCAGTCTTTTGAACAACAAATCCCAGTGGATTGCAAAACAAACAAAACAACAAAAACAAAAAACAAACTTGATGGTCTTTTCCAAGACCATCTTGTTGGTCTTTTCCGTTAGTCTGGAACTGACATCAAGTAATCTGCATAAGTTCCAAAGGTTCTTATCTGTATGTATTCCTTCAAGCTATTTCTGTCCCTCCCTTCCACCCCTACTTGATATGGACACCATTGTTGCCACCACCCACACTAAGCAATTTAAAATTGATAGACAAATGAACAAGAGGTTTCAAGCAAGGCAGACATTTAGAAGGGAACATTTATGGAGAGTTGTGAAATGTGCTCTCGGTGGCCACTGGTCATTACATCAACTTTCTGACTTCTTAAATGCTATTTCCCTAAACTTCAGTAAATAGGTAGCTGACTTATATTGATAAGGTTAAATTTCAGCCCCGAGCAGTGTCACTTCTACCTCCTCCTTACCTCTTCCTTCCTTGCTTCCCTAATCTTTAATGAGAGATTGAGAGGGAGTTTCAGCTACAGAAGGAGTGTGAAGAGGAGGGAGACAACATGCATCTTAGCTATAGTTAGTCTTCACTTCTTTTGTTTGTTTTTATTTAAATTCAATTAACATATAGTGTATCATCCAGTGACCCCCCCCCAGCAACCCTCAGTTTGTTACCTATGATTAAGAGTCTCTTACAGTTTGTCTCCCTCTCGATTTTGTCTTGTTTTATTTTTTCCCTGCCTTCCTCTATGTTCATCTGTTCTGTTTCTTAAATTCCACATATGAATGAGATCATATGATAATTATCTTTCTCTGATTGACTTATTTTGCTTAGCCTTCACTTCTTAACTACATGGCACAAATAGAAAGATCTTAAACCAAGAGCCAAGGGTAGAGGTTAGTCATTTCTGTTGCAACCGTGGCTGGCTCTGAATTATTACCTTCCCGCAAAGCATTAATTCAAAGTATTTCAGGCATATATTTCTTATTCATTCAATATATGACCTGACTGGAAGGATAGATTGGAATGGACCCACTTTTTCCCAGACTTTTGGGGGTTAATTTTAAACCAACTCCCCACACCTAAAAGGTCTATGGGATATATTTTTATCTACCTTTGATATAGGTATTATTAACAGATCTGTTTCTAATACATTTCTTTCTTTGTTTTAGTGTGGAACCATCAGAAAGTCTACAGTCCCTGATGGAGAAGAATCAGTCCCTCATAGAGGAGAATGAAAAATTAAGTCGTGGTCTGAGCGAAGCAGCTGGTCAGACAGCCCAGATGTTGGAGAGGATCATTTTGGTGAGGCCCCACAACTAAGCCACTAGCAATCTGGACGTTTACTAGCTTTGGTTTTGGAAATATTTTCCGTTATGAGAGACGAGTTATGCAGAAAGAAATGGATTCATAGTACCGTATCCTCCATGGAGCCCCTCTAGGGTAGACACATGGGCTTATAATCAAACATACAGAAAAGTTGAAAGAATCATATATATCCTATATATCCACCACAGAGAATCCACATGAATCTGATTTTAAAGTAGATTTGTTCTAAAATACCAACCAGAGAGAAAAGAACCAGATCCTTCTGTCACCGAAAGTCCTGCCTAATCATTGTCTGTAATAGCAAGTAACTGTCCCCTTAGTAAGATTTTAGGTCTTCTCTACCTCCCTTCCCCTAATGTCACATTTTGTACTCTGTCCTAACAGCTGCCATGGTGAGCTAGAACAGCTGGGAAATTAATGTTAATTCCTTTCACATACGGTTAATTTCCAAAGAGTGGATCCCTATATAACTGATTTCTCCAGTTCCATATCCTACTACCTGTCTGATAGTAACCTGAATCGGTGCGTGCCGGCTCTACCACTAACATTTTTCTACTAGTCTGAATACAACTCAATTTTTAATAGCACAGCTGTTGCCAAAAGCAAAAATGAGTTTCCACCAAAATGTGATTGAACATCTGTAATTTATACACCTTCATGCATCTGTGTGCTCTCTAGTCAGGGAGGCCTAAGCTGCTTAAAGATTCTTGAAAGAGGGCCAAATCCCATATCCATTGTCCATTGCTCCTGGAACGGTGAAAATGAGAACTAGAGGATTTTTATATACAGTTTTCTGTCTCTAGTACTGCGTTCTATGCCTTTGAAGTAACTCCAGAAGCTGCATCTCACACATGTGTGCTTATGGCCAATGTTAACAGACAGCACCTGTTACTCTAGCCACATACCCCTCTGAACTTGGCTACGGGGAAGGCTTATTGCTTGATGTCCTGTTAGAATGTCAACAACCACAACACTGTTGTCCTCTATAAACTGTCTTTCCCTAATCTGTTGCAGCATCTTGCATGTTACAGATACTGTGATTGAGATAAAATGGAAATTATCAATCACCCTTCCCAAAATGTATCTCCCTCTGCCATATTCTTATGCCTCACCCTTTTTCTTATTTTTTCTTACTAAAACCAGCCTACCATATCAGATAGTGTAACTTGAAAAAAAAAAAGCTCAACTCATATGAGGCCCTTTTATGTTTTCAGTGCCCTTATGCTAGGGCTAGGGAACAGTAGAGCGTAGGAGGCAGTTTAAAGTAAGTGGGTTTTTTTTGCAAACAGCAGGGAGTAGTGTGCCAGGAAGTATTGCTTTTCCCCCAGTTGCAAAGTTCTATATGGAATTAAGGCTTCACACTCTACACCATAGTCTGAGCTTCATGGCAAGCCTAAGACCCAGCTGCTTGGATGCTATTTTCAGTAGCTCATGTTGACTGAAGGGCTAATTTCCATGACTGTTAAAAAAAAACGTCATTTCTCACTAAATCACCAAAGCCCACTGAATCCTCGATTACAGCAAAGGAGGCAATTTCTCTACCCAGGTTTTAATGCATAGAAATAGGAGAGAGGGCACAATTAGGTGAGGCTGTCCGGCATCGCCACTGATGATCTCCTGGGTCTCTGTTGCAGACAGAACAAGCGAATGAAAAGATGAACGCCAAGCTGGAGGAACTCAGGCAGCATGCAGCGTAAGTTTCATACCAAATGTCTGTGAGTGACCTATAACCTTAGTATATAATCATCAATCCTCTGGTCTTTGCAGTATGATTAACCTTTGGGTTCCTCTGTTTGAATTGTCAGCCTCAAAGTGGATCTTCAGAAGTTAGTGGAAACTTTGGAAGACCAGGAATTAAAAGAAAATGTAGAGATAATTCGTAACCTACAGCACGTGATTACCCAGCTATCGGTAAGCCAAGGCGGGGCAGTGTAAATAGACATATTGCTTTCGTTTGTTTCACTTGTTGCCTATACATGTGTCCAACTCTGTGCCTTTGGCTTTTGCCGAAAACAACTAGATTGTGAGCTGTTCGAGGACAGAGATCATGGATCACTGGGTACGATCAGAATATTAAATTGTTCAATCAAAACACTCATAGCTTACATATGCAATGGCACATTCAGATTTCAGTACTCTACTTGAATGCTGGACACAGCAACAGAGCAGTTGCAAAATTGCCCTGTAGCATGGCGGCAGTCATTGACTTGTGTAGTGTAGGCTAACTTAACAAGAGGCCTTGTACCACACCTCAATTCTAAACACACTGGGTTCTGACAGATAACTTAGAGCAACCAGGGAATACCATAGCTCTCCTTTCTAACCAGTAATAAATTAGTTTAAATGATCGTTCTGTAAATTCCAATTTTTATTTATTTTTAGAACTACAATGGTAGTGGGGGAGGGGGTAGGCAGCGGGTATTTCTTGTTTTTCCCAGAAGAAAAATTCTTACAATCCAACCACCCTAAAGACCTTTTATCTTTGGGTTCCTTCTCTAGCTTAGCCCTTAGGCATATATACTTTTTTTTTTTAAGTTGAAATCATATTATGTTAAGGGACCATGGTTGATTAAGGGGTTATGGTTGGTTTTGTTCCATCTATAGCCTCTTGTTTATCATTCTGAACCCCTGACATGTTCATAAATGACTGGTGGTAATTTCTAGTTCTTGGGCAGAGGCTTTAACTCTATCAGAACAGTGATTTCTCCATTTCAGCTCTTGCCCGGTGTTTTCTAGACTTGTCAGAACGGTATCACAGAATCAGCTACACCTGTATTTTACTCTGAAAGAGTCAATTTTAAAAATATTATACATTCTTGTTGAAGGAAGGGTTAGGATGAGTTCCAATAAACTAAATGAGTAAAGTCCCCGAAAGACTAGAAAGCAGTGTTTTGGAACAAGTAGTACCTTTCAGAGCTGTCCCAAGCAGTCTGAGATTACAGCTCATTTGTCCAACACACAGACCACAGCAGTTGAGAACCTGGGCTCCAGAGCCACACAGACCCTGGTTAAAACCCAATTCTGCCACTCACTAGCTGTGTGACCTTGCTAACTACTGTATTAATGTCAAGAGAAAATAGTTTAAGTGACTCCAAAAGAGGCTAAAGGCATCATTCAGCTGAGGTACTCAGGGAGCTCCTGAACTCCAGGTAACTCCCTGAGTCAAAGCAGGATTAGAGTTTTGTAAGGTGAGAA
This sequence comes from Enhydra lutris kenyoni, assembly GCF_002288905.1. NCBI lineage: Eukaryota > Metazoa > Chordata > Mammalia > Carnivora > Mustelidae > Enhydra > Enhydra lutris. The sequence goes on along the minus strand of NW_019154165.1, from coordinate 2,064,793 downwards.
GCAAGGGGATGGGGTGTCCTTGTGGTTTGGCTCAGGTAGCAGTTCTGTGGTTAATTGCCGCAAAACTTCTGGTTGGAGCCTGTTCCAGTTTTTGTGCCTCTTGCTTAAATTAAGAACAATGGTGCAACCCCATCCTGCTAACTGTCCAATTATTTTCAGAGTCCTTCTTGCAAGCCTTGTAGTTTGTTCTTTGGTTAAGGTTCACAGGTGGGAGAGGTGGCAAAGAAGGGGGAAAGGAGGCAAGGAAAACTAAGAACCCTCTCTTTCTGTTTTAATCCTTTTACATCAGCAATATGAGCAAAGGGTGATTAACTGCCTGGAAAATTCAGGAAGTCAGTACAGGAGAAACTGGGCTCTAAAAAATGAATAGAAGTTTGTCACACAAAGAGGAAAAGACAGCCTATATAAAAAGGTATATGCCAAAGCAAAAAGGGATGAAAGTTTAGAACATAATAAGGACTTCATTGTGGCTAAATTATAGAGTGTATGCCAGAGAATGGCTATCGCAAGGTGAAATTTCACCATCGATAATTCCACTTAAATATAGCTGAAACATCTGATGTCTGAACACCTTGTGTGAGCTGCCTCAAAATTAAGATAATCTAGGTTGTGGAACCATACTGGAGCTGAAGCTTAAATGATCACAAAAGAGTGACCCAGGACACCATCATTCATGGCCACCACACCGATCTTAGAGGATTTCCCACCACCTCATTTCTGGGGCTTCGAGTCACATGGGGAGGATGAAGGAAACCCATGGAAACCAGTCGTTAACAGAAGAGAAGGCATATCCGCAGTGAGGATCTGGTGATATGACTGGTGCCTGGCGTGCCTCTAGAGGGAAGTCGCTAGTGGTGGCTGACTCACAGGGACTCTGTAGAATCGCTGAATCTGCCACGAAAATTCACTTGGCGCCTGAAACGAGAAGGTACTAAAGATTGCCACAAGCTGATAAAGCCCTTCCCTGGCTTCCCTCCACTAGCACAGTTAGGCAGAGTAAACCCCTTTGCCCACGGCTCCTGCTAGACTCTTGAATCAGAGTTCTCCATGTCTATTGTTTGGGGACCCTCCCAGCTACATATTTTTTGGAAATATACAACAATGTATCCTGTGGCTTTTATTAAGACTCACTACAGTGAAAGCAAAATGTTTCAAATATAAGTGCTTGTGCCCTTCGTTCTGGATTAAAACTATTTTTATTTTAAGTGACAGGTGAACACCCCCTTTTTAGTGATGAAGGCAACCGTTGTTCCCAAATCTTCCCCCTGGGGCTTTAAGCACTAAACTGTACCATTTCTTCCTTTAAAACACAATTCAAACAAACCTCCTTGCTATAGTCACCTGTGAGGAAATTCATGCAGTCCTTTCACTTCCCACAAAATCGAATTTTATTGTCGCTGTTTTTACCCCCTCCTCTAAGACCATTTCCATAAAAAGCATCTTGCATGCCCAGTAATGGTATGACCTACTGCCTCCCAGTGCGAACTTCATATGGGAGGGTATTGCTGGTTAATATAATATAGCTCAGTGTACCCTAGCTTGTTTCCCTGACCATCGCCTTCAGCAAATCATGTATTTTTACCTTACGAGAGGTTCTCCATTGCAGCCTTAGAATGAGAGAAAGGCTGTTAGATTGAAATAAATCCTATTGTCATGTATTTGTATTTAGGATTATGAAGGCAGAATCCTACCATGTTCATGTAGAACATGTCACCAAAGCTTAAACTTTCACATTACAAAATTTTATTGGGCCACAGACCAAAAGGTAAACCCACAGTAACATGTCTTCTTCAAAGATTAACCCATCTACTTTGATCCTAACCCTCTGGAAGGTACTAGAAAAAAGTCTCCAAAAGCCAGTGTTACAGGCTTTGCTAATCTAGGATAGGTCTATAAGTAGGCCATTTACTGAAACTGAAAATAGGGGAGGAAAAAGGGGTAACTGTTAACCTATAGTATATTGAAGTGCTGTTGTTCCAGAAGAGTCTCATGTCTGGCCCTTTGAAGATCATGAGTATTGTGATGATGAGAAGGGATGTGGGAACACTGGAGATTCCTCTGAATTTTCTTTGAGTCTCACTGATTGGGAATTTCTGGGCAGGGAAGTACTTTACAAATAGCACTTAACTAAGGGCCTCTTTGCTCCTCGCCTTGAAGGTACTGAGATTCAAGTTTCAAAAACTATGTAATGTTTCACTGGACTGATCCAGACACTCTGTGTGCTAACCCTGAATTCTTTCTTTGCTGTTGAGCCAATAGCTTCTTCACCTGTGACCTCTTTAATCATGTGACTTCCTGGAAGGAATCCTTTCTTCCCAGGGCTTGCAGAATCACTTAAACAGAAGTGGTAATCCATACAGCCCAATGCCAAATAAAGCCTAACTACATTCCAGTGGGGGAGAACAGAGCTCACTCGTATGACAGTCTATGAACAAATTGGTCCTAATACATGGTTTTAGGTTCCCCTTTTAGATGGTTGTTCCAATGCCCAAAAGAGGAATAGCCCTTCTCTGGAAAGGAATCCGTGCTTACTCTTTCCCTTCAAGTAACCACTACCTGGAATAGCTGTTGTATGATTGATTGGTTCTTATGTATATGAGGGAGAAAAGCTGCAGGATCTTTGTCTGACTTCATGAGCACATCTTTCTGGGGTGTCTACCTGTGGAATGTATCTCCTAGTGTAGGCTCTTGCTACCTCAACTGACTATAAAAACAAACAAACAAAAAATAACCTTTCATTCTATTCACTTTTCTACTGCATTATCTTTATTTCATATGTCTGTTTTTAGGGTGGTATGTCCATGAGAACTGGCTAGACCCATATATCATAGAGGTAAACTTGGTGGTAAAAACAGAAAGAAAGAGTAGAGTCTATAAAATGGGTTAAACTTTGGCCTGTGAGAACGGCTAATGTTTCACTCCGGACGATTGTTCTCTGACAGAGCAGGAGAGGTGCAATAAATATGTCAATTGCCACATGACCTCCCCCCCCACTTTTTTTTTTAACAAGTACACAATTGACCTTATAACAAGGATAGACTTAAGAGGTGGGAACTGGCAATCTGTGGTTTGGGTGTATATATACCACAAAATGGGTCCAGCGCCTTAAACAGTCTCTACATACACTTGAAAAAAAAAAACTGAATAAGCAATATAAAATCCACTAGTAAGCTTCAGTTCAGAGTCTCTTCCTAAACTGAAACATCATTTGTCATTGCAGGATGAAACTGTTGCTTGCATGGCTGCAGCCATTGATACTACAGTGGAACCAGAAGCTGTAAGTAATCGGCTTTGTGTAGAACTAGGAGATTTAACTGTGCCATTTCCTGTAATGTATCACTCAGCTGAGGAAGAGCATCCCCGATTGCTACCATCGTCCATAGAATACCTTGGAAATCCAGAAATCTTGAGTGTAAATGTCAGCTTTGGAAAACCCCTAAATTGGATAGGCTCCATCTCTAATAGTATAAATTAGTGTAACCGGTGATGGATGGCAGGGCATCTCAAGGATGTCATTTTCCTTATTTGCAATCTGGCTTACAGATTCCTTGTTAGATGCTAGTATCCTGCATCTGCTGTCTAGCAAGTTAGAATGAGGAAAGGAACAAATCAGGAAATTTTGGCAGAGTCGAAAATGCATCAGAGAAGAGACGTGGGAGAGATCTTTTTTTCTCATCATACTTTTTCTGTGGATGGGATGGTTAGGAGCTAAAAGAACCAAGGAGAATATCTGGAGTGTTTGAGTTGCAAGAATAGATAAAATATACTAGATGTTGGCTAAAGGTTATAGAGTAAAGTCAGAATGGAAGGCCAGACAATGGTTTGCTTGAGACATCTTTTTCCCCCCTAATATAAACATGTATCAGAATTTTTCATATTCTGAAAGAAGAAAGATAGGAGATAAATCAGGTGCCACAGGTGAGCTCTGTGAGAATAAATGAAGCCTCTTCTCCATTGCCATCATTCCTAAAGTGCCATTTCCAGAAGTCTTTCTCCCGTAAAGTCCCCTTAGAATGAGATAAAAGCTAAGAAATGTTAGCCTGATCAATAAAGGAAAGAGCAAGAAACTTAGTGTGCTCTAGAAGGGTCAGTTAAAGGATATAAGAAATAAGGTGCCGTGAGCACAGGGAAATAGCCTAGGCTCAATTCATCTTATATGTTTAATGCAAATCTACAAGAAGCCATATTTTTAAAAGAACGGTGGTACTAGTAATGGAGAGGTGGTGTGAGACCTGATGAAGCAGGACCTAAGGAACTCCAGTGGCTTCTTTCTCTTACAAATCATTATCCTGATCTTTTCTAGCAAGTGGAAACCAGTCCAGAGACCAGTAGGTCTTCTGATGCTTTCACTACTCAGCATGCTCTACGTCAAGCTCAAATGTCTAAGGAGCTTGTTGAGTTGAATAAAGCCCTGGCACTGAAAGAGGCCCTCGCCAGAAAGATGACTCAGAATGACAGCCAGCTACAGCCCATTCATTTCCAGTACCAGGTAAGATATTTGCTAGAGCAGCATTTGTTCATGTCTACCATCTCCCTTTAATTGTTTGGAAAGAGAACAGGCACACTGTTGGTGCTATTTGTGATGATGATGAGACAACATAATGAGCGTTGGTTTTTTTGTTTTGTTTTTTCCAAAAATGATACATTCAGGATAGGGAACCTGCCATTTTGTTTCATTTACTCTAATACCTTGCCTTATGCAATGGGTATTTAATAAATAGTTTGATAACATAATAATAAATGTAGTCCCTACTTGTGGAGAAATTTTGTTCTAATAACTATACTGAGAGTCTAAGAAAGATAGATCTCTTAGTAGATGGCCTTGGTTATAATGTGAATTAGGAGGAGACTTATAATGGGTATCATTTGACTGGGCAAATGGCTAGACTGTTTTTCCTAGTGGTAGTTCTAACTGGCCCCTGCTTATTAATAATCAGGTCTTTACTGAAAGACAAGTCTTTGGCTTTCAGGTTATTCCACAGAGTTACCCTTGCTCCAGACCTTATTTTCCACTGTAGCTCAGTGTTTCCCATCCACCAAGTGATGTTACCAGTGCTGGTAGAGGAAAGGGTGGATTGTTTCCCTATCTAGTCATATCCTACCATCCTCAGGTCCTGTATGCCTGTATCAAGAAATCATGATCGTGTTCATGTGTTTCTACCACCAGCTCCCCTAAATTTCCATAGTAAAAACAAGAAAAGTGTTTCTCCTAAATAATTTTTAACGCTTTTTTCCCTTGGGGTAGAGAATTCCCTTTGGGTATCCCAAAATAGTAACTGAGTTGCCATTAGAGGTTTTATTTCCTTTTTGTCTTAACATTTTTTTAAACTTAATTTTTTGTTAATGTCAGATGCATATATATCATTTGTAAAAGCCAAACGGGGCGCCTGGGTGGCTCAGTGGGTTAAGCCTCTGCCTTTGGCTCAGGTCATGATCTCAGGGTCCTGGGATCGAGTCCCGCATCGGGCTCTCTGCTTGGCAGGGAGCCTGCTTCCTCCTCTCTCTCTCTCTCTCTCTGTGTGTGTGTGTGCCTCTCTGCCTACTTGTGATCTCTCTCTGTCAAATAAATAAATAAAATCTTTTAAAAAAATTAAAAAATAGGGACACCTGGGTGGCTCAGTTGATTAAGCAGCTGCCTTCGGCTCAGGTCATGATCCCAGTGTCCTGGGATCGAGTCCCACATCGGGCTCCTTGCTCATCAGGGAGCCTGCTTCTCCCTCTGCCTGCCATTCTGTCTGCCTGTGCTTGCTCTCTCTCCCTCTCTCTCTCTGACAAATAAATAAATAAAATCTTTAAAAAAAAATTAAAAAATAAAAGCCAAACAGTACAATAATCAGAAAAATAAAACCAATTTGTGCCCTACTACTTTCTCCCCTATTCCCTAGGCTTATACTTTAAATTTTTTAAGCTGTTCCTTCTGACACTTACCTTATTTTTATAGATAAGAGTTGGTAGTATAATACATTAATTTGAAAATTTTAGACGTTATTGCAAATCAAAACCTCAATGAGATATCACCTCATACCTATCAGAATGACTAAAGTCAAAAACACAAGAAACAACAAGTGTTGGCGAGGATGTGGAGAAAAAGGAAACTTCATGCACTGTTGATGAGAATGCAAACTGGTACAGCCACTGAGCAAAAACGTATAAAATTGCTCAAAAGATTAAAAATAGAATTACTTTAGGGTCACCTTTGTGGCATACTCAGTTAAGCACTGACTCTTGGTTTCGGCTCAGGTTGTGATCCCAGGGTCCTAGGATGGAGCCCCACATTGGGCTCCCTGCTCAGAGGGGAGCCTGCTTCTCCCTCTCCCTTTGCCTACCATTCCCCCTGCTTATAGTGTCTCTCTCTCTTTCTCTGTAAAGTAAATAAATTTAAATCTTTTTTTTTTTTTTTTTTTTTTTAAAGAGGAAAAACAGGAGCGCTTGGATGGCTCAGTGGGTTAAATCCTCTGCCTTCGGCTCAGGTCATGGTCCCAGGGTCCTGGGATCAAGTCCCACATCAGGCTCTCTGCTCAGCAGGGAGCCTGCTTCCTCCTCCCTCTCTGCCTGCCTCTCTGCCTACTTGTGATCTCTGTCTGTCAAATAAATAAATAAAATCTTTAAAAAATAATAAAATAAAATAAAATAAAATAAAATAAAAAAGAGGAAACAAATTCTTATTGTAAACAGTACCTTTTCATCACATGTAAATCACTCTGAGAAATAAATGTAGTTTCTTGTTCTAAGTATTTTTTTAAAGATTTTATTTATTTATTTGAAAGAGAGAGAGACACAGCGAGAGAGGGAACACAAGTAGGGGGAGTGGAAGAGGGAGAAGCAGGCTCCCCACTGAGCAGAGAGCCCAATGCAGGGCCCGATCCCAGAACCCTGAGCCAAAGGCAGGCACTTAACGACTAAGCCATCCAGGTGCCCCCTAAGTATTTTTCTTTTTATCATTGAAGAATTGCTATAGAAAAACTTGAGGAGGTATAGGTTCTGATTAATGAAGATTGTCATGAGTTCTAGTAAGCCAGGACTCAACTCGCTTTGTGGAATCAGACAGTTTTGACTAAATGTGGCATATATTTAATGAAAAGATACTATTCCTCACCCATCCAATTGGTAAAATTTTGAAGTCTTATAATATGAAATATTGTTAAGGGTTGTAGGGACAAGAGTACTCTCCTACTTAGCTAGCAAGAGTATAAATTGGAATAGCCACTTTAGAGGAAAATTTAGCAGCAGTATCTATGAAAATTAAAAGTGTATACCCCCGTGACTCTGTAATTCCACTTGTTCTTACCCTAGAAAAACCTTGCACATGTGCACAGAAGGCATGCACAAGAATATTTCATTATGGCAAAAACATGAGTTAGATCTATATGCAATGATAAAAATAAATCTCTAAGACTGGAAAAAAGCAAGTTACAGAATAATATATACATACAGTGTAATTCTACTTATCTTTGCACAATTCAATAGGTACACACTCACAAGTATGCACATGTATATGTGTGTATGTATATATTATTTTTCTATCTACATAAATACTCTAGATATTTGCTACAATGTACTTATGTATTTATTATATATATATATATACACACACACACACACACACACACACACACACACACATAAAGGTCTTTACGTATATGTGTGAATATCTAGAAAAAATGTCTGAAAGATCTGAATTAGGCTGATAACCATGGTTAGTTCTGGATAGGGGACTGGAATTTTGGAAGAGTAGGGCAGCAGAGGGAACATGCCCTTTATATGTATTATCTGGATTATTTTTTACCACAGTGTTTTCTTGTGTTACTTCCCTAAGTATACACACACACATTATTGCCAGTTGAAATATGCAAGGTAACTATAAAGCAATGAGATTGATTTTCATTGGGTACTAGTGTGGCTCAGGAGATTTTGTGGAAAACAGCTCTTGCCTATTTAGAAAGCTTCTCTGATACAGCCTCACCCAACCTGCCTCTTCGTGTCATTTCAATACTGGTCTAAGACCTGCACATAATCTTCTTGGCTAACAACCACTCATTCAGCCAGTCTCCTCAAATTTTTTGGTTGTGAGAACAGGAAGGGATCTATTGGATTTTCCTAATCTTGGAAATGACTAAAATTCAGTTTCTGAAATTCATTTCCTAAATGCATGCAGAACGGCAGTTGGTATTAAATATATACGTTTAAAAGTTCTGAATATAAGGATGTTTGTGCAGCCCTTTTCTATTTACAAAATGTCATAACTTTTTTATCTTACTTTATCTCCCCAACAACCCTGGAGGTAAGTAGTGTTGTTAATTGTTTACATAGATAGGGAAACTCTCACGGGTCCCCAAGACCACCCCCAGGTTTGACAATTTGCCAGGATGACTCAAAGGACTCGGCATATAGTCATACAGCTATGAGTTATTACAGTGGAAGGATAAAAAAACAGAATCAACAAAGGGAATAGGCACATGGGGCAAAGTCTGAAGGAAACCAGATGTGAGCTTCTAAGAGTCTTCTCCCAGTGGAGTAACACAATATGTATTATTTAATTCCTCTAGCAATGGGTTGTGACAACATGTGTGAAATGTTGTCTATCAGGGAAGCTCCCTGGAGTCTAGGAGTCCAGGGATTTTTTTTTTAAGGTTTTGTTTTCATTCCAGTGAGTTAACATACAGTGTAATATTAGTTTCAGGTATATAATATGGTGATTCAAAAATTCCATACAACACCCTGTGCTCATCACAAGTGCCCTCCTTAATCCCCATCACCCATTTCACCCATCCCTTCACCCACCTCCCCTCTGGTAGCCATCAGTTTGTTCTGTATGGTTAAGGGTCTCTTGCTTGGCATAATGAGTCACTCTTATCAAAAGGATGGAAACCCTATCAAAACCCAAGTTTGCACACCTGAGCCGAAGACCAGTCTTGCAAGCAGCGCTTTTTTAAGAATAGCAATATCAGGCCTGCTATATTAACTCTTTTCTGAATAGAAACTAAGGCTAAAAGAAGATGAAATGACTTCCCTTAAGATATTTAGATATTAAATTCTAGACTCAAGGTTCAAACTCAGGCTTTTGGATTCCAAGTTTATACTTTTCCCACTATGTAACTTTAATCTCCTTAAATCTAGTACAGATGTTTTTAGTGTGCGGTTGAAGTGGTAAAATTGAATACATAATTCCTCAAGAGATGGAATGTTGAAGGGATTTTCTTTATTTTAAGTGAGTCTCTTCCCGTGCTTTCTAATGCTTTCTCTCTGACCTATAACATTTCTAGGATAACATAAAAAATCTAGAAGTAGAAGTCATCAATCTGCAGAAGGAAAAAGAAGAATTGGTTCTTGAACTTCAGACAACAAAGAAGGATGTCAACCAAGCCAAGTAAGAATATAGCCAATAAGTATTATGTTAAGTCCTTACTATGTGTAAGGAGTTATAAAGGAAATAGAGAAGAAAAGAGCCATTTTTCTGCCCCCACAGGGTTTACACCTAGTTGTGGAGAGGAGATCTCAACAGAAGAAAAGTTAATTGAGATTTATAACAGTACCTCATGATGTCAGTAAAAGAATGCCATAGCAGCATGTGCTTAGTAGCTAGATAAATTTCCTAGGCAGTAATTGCTTCAAGAGTTCAGAGTCAGGAGATACCAGTTTAGCTCAGCATAATCAAGAAAGGCTTTATGAGAAGTTAGCATTTGAGCTGGATTCTGAAAGATTATCAGACCTACCTGACAGCTACAGTTTCTTTGTCCCTGCACTGATGGCCAGTTAGCTTGTCAATAGAATTAATGTCCAGGCTAGTAAATGAAAGAACAATCTAGCCATCCTTTAGTCAGTTAGGAATAAAATCAAGGGGCACCTGGGTGGCTCAGTTGGTTAAGTGACTGCCTTCGGCTCAGGTCATGATCCCAGGGTCCTGGAATTGAGCCCCACATCTGGCTCCTTGTTCAGCGGGGAGCCTGCTTCTACCTGCTACTCCGCCTGCTCGTGCTCTCTCTCTTTCTCTGTATCAAATAAATAAATAAAAATTCTTTAAAAGGTGGGGGGGATAAAATCAAGACAGAGGTGCCCAGGGTGGCTCAGTCGGTTAAATGTCAGACTCTTGATCTCAGCTTAGGTCTTGATCTCGAGGTCATGAGTTCAAGCCCCACTTTGGGCCCCACGCTGGGCATGGAAGCTACTTAAAAAAATAATAATAAAGAATAAAACCAGGACAGATAACCAGAATATCCTCCTCTTCCTCAGACCTCTTCCTCATTGGCTATTCTACCTTCTTTTTACTCAGTGACTCGATTATATCTCTGTTAAGTCTAAAGTTCATGTTCTTAAATGTTATGCTGAATGTTTGCTTTCTATCTCAGACTAGTGTAATAATCATTAGAATTATTCCTTTACAGCTAAACTAAAGTGAAATATCCTCAAAGAACCATCCTTTTAGCATAGTGGGGGGAGTGATGTATTGAGTCAATTGCAGTGTTATACACTCAAAAAATTTGTTGTTTTATTCTTTGTATTGAGCTTCCATTATTGAGACCATTTGGGTGGTTATTCTTTATTTAAAGATGACTATGTGACCAGTCATCTCTTTTATATATATATCAGGATTGTGAACCTGGGAGTCGAATACTATGTCTTTTGAAGTCAGGCTTTGCTGCTCCTAGTCTTCATTCCCATGGCATCTGTTTTTAGGTTGAGTGAGCGCCGCCGTAAACGTCTTCAGGAGCTAGAGGGTCAAATGGCTGATCTGAAGAAGAAACTGAATGAACAGTCCAAACTCCTAAAGCTGAAAGAATCCACAGAGCATACCGTTTCCAAACTGAACCAGGAGATACGGGTAATAAACTCTCATCCTTGGGTTTATTTCGTAACTTACAAACATAGGTGTTCCATTTAGAATTATACTACAGAGGTGTTGTCAGGTGAGAAAGTAGCAGGCAGGGCCATCATTTCAAATGTGTGACCCTCCACAAATGTCCCTTTTACAGGACATTGTCCTGGTAGTCACCGAGAATCTGAATGACAAAACCCTGCTTGAGCATTCAGGCGCTTAATGTGGGCATCTGGGAAACCAAAGGAGAAAGATACCTTGATATTTTGTGGTGATATCCTAACCCACCTTCCATGATTATGTACAATTATTTTGTCAAGTAGTTACAAAGTGAGGACACCTGGAAAATATTTTCAGCCATTGAATGTCTGACTTCTGACATTTGCGAGTTGGAGTCACTGGCTGCTTATACTGAAACCTTTAGAATCCACTGGTTGCTAGGTGGATTTGTCCTTGAGGCTTAGGAGATATTTCCTTGAAATTTCATTTATATACAAAGAATTTCGGGCTGATTTTAGCTGTTGGTACATTTTTTTTTTAATTTCTTCAGCGTGTTCTTTTGTGTAGTCTATACTTGGAAACCCCTTGCAAGCATAGCAAGGGGTACTGCAAGCCTAATCAGAAAACCTGTTGGCAGCCTTCTCAGCTCAGCTCTGGGTTTTCTCTCTTCTTAATAGTTAGTCTATCCATCTGCACATCAGCCTAGAATAAGTGCAGATGACTAATACTTGAACTGGGTTTTGTTTTAACAGGTGATGAAAAGCCAGAGGGTACAGTTAATGCGTCAGATGAAAGAGGATGCTGAGAAGTTTAGACAGTGGAAACAACAAAAAGACAAAGAAGTAATCCAGTTAAAAGAACGAGTAAGTAACTACAACTTTTCAAAGGCCCACCTCATAAACCCTTCTCTGGGCTGATTAACATTAAAGCTTTTCTTCAAACAACTGGTTATCTCCCAAAAAAATGTGACACATTCGTAAAGTTAACAGGTATTTCTTAAACATCTACCACGTACAAGGTACTACCCAGTAGATACCATGGAAAATAGAAAAATGAGTAGTATATGAGCTCTGCCCTTGAAGAATGTCTTAATCTAAATGGGAAGGTGAGACATAGCATGGTTTTCTCTCACTGAAGGAATAAAGAGATCTGTGCTTTATGAAAGGCCTAAAACACCAAGGCAATTAGGAAAGGAAAACATATTTCCAGTTAGAGTGAAAACATGACAGCTGAACAGGCCTTGAATAATAGGGAGGATTTTGATAGAGACAGGTACAGGCATTCCAGATAGATGGAACAGCAGGAGCAAAGACACAGAGATGACAGCTTTGTAAGCATATTCAAGGAATGATGAATGGTCCTGGTGGGATGAAGGATAGTAGAAGATTCCATCAGAAAGACAAAATGAAGCTGGATTGTTAAAGATCTAAGAAGTTTGAACTTTACATTGTTAGCAGCATAAAGATTTTTAAGGTTTTTGAGAAACAAAGTGATATCAGCCAAGTATGGCTTTAGAAAGATACATCTGAGAGTAACATGTTTAACAAACTGAAGTATTGAGAAACTGAAGGCCAGAACACAAGTTAAGAACATATCACATCACCCAGAGAGATAGTAAGGGCCTGAATTAGAGTAGTAACAATATTCTTGGAAAGGACATTGATATGGGCACATTTTTAGAATTGGCCAGAATGTGATACATTGGGTCAAGAAATAAGGAAAAGTTCTTTTTGAATGGTGGCAAGAGTAGCTTTGTGAACACTCTTCTCGGCAAAAGAAGCAAAACTAGTGAAATGTATTTTTTTAAAAAAAGCCATTAGAAGTCTCTATATGTCCTGAAGGGCATATAGCAAAGAAAATGTCTTCAAGGAAATCTAGTAAACCTCAGTAAGAAGCAAGAGTCTGTGGCCCTTGAACCACAATCTGCTCACTCCCCTCACTCCTCAACTTCCAGTCTATGGCTATGGTTTCCTCTGTTTCATCCCCCCCACCCCCAGCTTCATGTTGCTGAGGTTCTATTTCAGGCAGGAGCAACCAAGATGGTCTGGGGATCCTTTCTCATACCCAGCCCATGTGTGTAGGGCAGAAGCTCTACTCCTGCTACAGAAGGCCAGAAGTACTAGGGCCTGATTACCCCAACCCATCTAATCATAGGATGGTAGGTTCCATGTCAGGAGAGGCAAGCCAAGAAAAACAGTGTGTGGCCCCTGCCCAGCACCCCCTCATAGAACAGAGAAATCACTCAGGGAAGTGGGCTACTATCCCCCACTCCCCAGTCCTGAGCAGTGGTACAGAGGTTCTGCCAAGAGGGCAGGCCACTGGAATAGCCATAGGAATGCAGCCCTCCCTGAGGGGCTCTCTTTATTTGGGGACAGAGTTTGGGGAAGTTAAAACCTAAAGGAGCTGTCAAAAATCATGGAAATTTTGGTGGTGACCAATTGTTCTAGCTCTGCAAGAACAATAAGTGAAACAACAGTAAAAATATTCAAAGATATAATGACTAAAATTTTTCTAAATTTGCTGCAAAAAAAAAAAAAAATCTACACATCCAGGAAGCTCAATGAACTCCAAAATAAATGCAAAGGTATCCACACCAAGGCACATTATGTCAAAATGTTGAAAGGCAAAGACAAAAAAAATTTGACAGCAGCAAGATAGAATGACTTATCACATACAAGCAAACCCCAATAAAATTGACAGCCAAATTCTCATTAAAAACAGTGGAGGCCAGAAGACAGTGGGGCAACATATTCAAAGTGCTGAAGTCAAATACTACCAACCGAGGATTTTATAGACAACGAAGTTTTCTTTTAAAAATGAAGAGAAGGGGCACCTGAGTGGCTCATTCAGTTAAGCGTTTGCCTTCAACTCAGGTCGTGATCCCAGAGTTCTGGGATTAAACCCAGCATCAGGCTCCCTGCTTGGCGGGGAGCCTGCTTCTCCCTCTCCCTCTATCCCTCTGCCTGCTTATGCCCTCTCTCTCTTGCTCTCAAATGAATAAACCCCAACAGAAGAATGGATAAAAAAGATATGGTCCATATATACAATGAAATATTATGCCTCCATCAGAAAGGATATACCCAACTTTTGTATCAACATGGATGGGACTGGAAGAGATTATGCTAAGTTAAGCAGAGAAAGTCAATTATCATAGAGTTTCACTTACTTGTGGAGCATAAGGAATAACATGGAGGACATTAGGAGAAGGAGAGAAAAAGTGAATTGGGGGAAATCAGAGAGGAAGATGAACCATGAAGAGACTGTGGACTCTGAGAAACAAACTGAGGGTTTTGGAGGGGAGGGGGATGGGCATTAGGTGAGCCTGGTGGTGGGTATTAAGGAGGGCACGTATTGCATGGAGCACTGGGTGTGATGCATAACCAATGAATCTTAGGACACTGAAAAAATAAAATTAAATTAAAAAAAAAAGAAACAAAGACATTTCCAGATAAAGAAAAGCTAAGTGATCTTATTTTGGCAGACCTACCTTACAAGAAATACTAAAAGAACTTTAGACTGAAAGCAAGTGATACTAGACAGTAATTTGAATCAACACACACACACACACAGAGAGAGAGAGAAAACACAAAGAGTACCAGTAAAGGTATTATTGTGGGTAATTCTAAAAGTATAGTTGTGTATTTCTTCTCCCTTCTCTTAACTGATTTAAAAAGCAATTATATAAAATAGTGTTTATGTAATTGTATTGTTGGGCCTATAACATATAGAAATATAATATATTTGACAAAGTAGGTGACTGGAAGCAAAGTTGTATTTGAGTAAAGAAATGGCATTAGGTGGTAACCTGAATCTATTGGAAGAAACGAGGAGAGCCAGAAATGGTAAATAAGAACAAATTCTATAAATATATATTTGTTCTTTTTTCATCTCAGCTTATTCAAAGGATAAATTATATAAAGTAATATTAATAATAATGAATTATGTGGTTACATAGAGTTATAGTTTACATAACAATCATAGCATAAAAAGGGAAGAGAACAGAGCTATATAGGAATTATGTTTCTATATCTCACTGAAATTAAGTTAATATAAATCTGAAGTAGATTCTGATAAGATATATATTATAAGTACTAAGGCAATCATTAAGATAATAACTCAAGGAGCACCTGGGTGGCTCAATTAAGCATCTGCCTTCAGTTTAGGTCATGATCCCAGGGTCCTGGGATTGAGCCCTGCAATGGGCTCCCCACTCAGTGGGAGGCCTGCTTCTCCCTCTCCCTCTGCCTGCTGCTTCCCCTGCTTGTGTGTGCTCTCTTTGTCAAATAAATAAATAAAATCTTTAATAAAAGAAAATAACTCAAAAATAGTGAAATAATCATTGAAGGAATCAATACACTACCCTAAAAAATATTCACTTAATGTAAAAGAAAATAGTAAAGGAGAATGGAAGAACAAAAAAGATATATTTTTTAAAAAGTAAACTTGAAAAGATGATTCCAAATATATCAATAATAACATAAGGTGAATAGATTAAACTACTTCTCTAAAGGTAGAAATTGTCAGTCTGGATTTTAAAAATCCAAGATTTGGGGCGCCTGGGTGGCTCAGTGGGTTAAAGCCTCTGCCTTCGGCTCAGGTCGTGATCTCAGGGTCCTGGGATCGAGCCCTGCATCGGGCTCTCTGCTTAGCAGGGAGCCTGCTTCCCTCTCTCTCTCCGCCTGCCTCTCTGCCTACTTGTGATCTGTCTGTCAAATAAATAAATAAAATCTTTTTAAAAAATAAATAAAAATAAAATAAATTAAAAATCCAAGATTTATAACAAGATATGCTGTCTACAGAAGACACATAATGGATTCAAAGATACAAAGAAGCTGAAAGTAAACGTTGGGAAAAGATCTACCATTGAAACACCAACTATAAAAAAACTGATGTGGCTATAGAGTCAAAATACACTTTAAAACACAAAATATTACTATAAATAGAAAGGAACATTTTATAATGATACAAGAGTCAATCCATCAGGAGGATATAACAATTATTAAAAAAAAAATGTGCACCTAACAACAAAGCCTCAAAATATGTGAAGCAAACACCAACAGAAATGAAGGGAGAAATAGACAAATCAATAATAATATTTGGATATTTCAGTACCTCACTTTCAAAAATGGATAGAACAACTAGGCACAAGAACAGCAAGGATATCAAAGACTTAACAATACTATAAACTAACTAGACCTAATAGACGTCTGTAGACTACTCCAACAATAGCAGTGTATACAGTCTTCTCAAGAACACATAGGACATTTCTCCAGGATAGTCTGTATGTTAGGCCATAAAACATGCCTTGGTAAGTTTAAAAGGAAAAAAAATAAGCTTAAAAGGAATAAAATAATATAAAGTATACCTTCCAACCACAGTGGGATGAAATAAATAACAAGGGAATTTGGGAAATTCACCAATATGAGGAAATTAAACAACATAGTCCTAATTAAATAAAAGGTCAAAGAGGAAGTCACATGAAAAATTTTTGATGAATAAAAACAAAGACATAATATACCAAAATTTATGGGTCGCAGCTAGACCAGTGTTTAGAGAGAAATTTGTAGCTGTTAATGCCTATATTAAAAATGAATAAGCATCCCAAATCAGTAACCTAGACTTCCACTTTAAGACACTGAAAAAAGAAAAATGAGCAAACTAAACCTAAAGCTAGCAGATGGACAGAAATGTTAAAGGTTAGAGTGGAAATTAATACAATAGAGAATGGAAAAAAATAATAGAGAAAATCAGTGAAACCAAAAATTGGACCTTGGAAATGATTGACAAATAAGGACAAATCTTTAGGTAGCCTTAAGAAAAAGAGAGAGAAGATTTATTACTAAAATTAGGAATAAAGAGAGGATATCACTACTGGTTTTCAGAATGAAAGGATCGTAAGGGAATACTATGAACAACTGTATGCCAACAAATTAAATAGCCTAAATGAAATGGGAAAATTTTTTGAAAGATACAAATTACTGAAACTGACTCAAGAAGAAATAGAAAATCTTTACAGGCCCATAACAAGAGATTAATTTACTAATTTAAAACTTCCCAGAGGGCGCCTGGGTGGCTCAGTGGATTAAGCCTCTGCCTTCAGCTCAGGTCATGGTCTCAGGGTCCTGGGGTTGAGGCCCACATCGGGCTCTCTGCTCAGTGGGGAGCCTGCTTCCTCCTCTCTCTCTGCCTGCCTCTCCGCCTACTTGTGATCTCTCGCTCTCTGTCAAATAAATAAATAAAATCTTCAAAAAAAAAAAAAAAAAACTTCCCAGAAAGGGGGCGCCTGGGTGCTTAGTCGGTTAAGCTTCTGATTCCTGATTTTGGCTCAGGTCGTGATTTCAGGGTCCTGGGATCAAGCCCCGAGTTGGATTCTGTGCTCAACAGAGTCTGCATGAGGATTCTCTCTTCCTCTGCTCCTCTTTCTACCCCTCCCCCTGCACTCATGTGTGTATTCACGCGAATGAATGAATGACTTACCAGAAAGAAAAGCCCTGGCCTGGATGGCTTCACTGGTGAGTTCTATCAGACATTTAAAGAAGAAATGATAACAAATTTTCAGAAACTATTCCAAAAAAACAGAAGCAGGGGAAACATTTCCCAGTTCATTCTATGAGGCCAGTACTTCTTGATACCAAAACCAAAGATATCTCAAGAAAACTATAGACACATATCTCCTATAAATATAGATGTGAAAGTCTTCAACATAATACTAACAAATTGAATCTAGCAACAAACAAAAAGAATGATATACTGTGACCAAGTAGGGTTCATATGGGAAAAAAAAAGATATAAGCTTTCTTTAACATCTGAAAATCAGTTGATATATTACACCATATCAGTAGAATAAAGGACAAGAACCACATTATCTCAGCAGACAAAAAACATATTTGACAAAATCCATCACCCTTTCATAATAAAAACACTCAGGAAACTAGGGAACTTCCTCAAACTGTTAAAGGGCATTTAGAGAGAAAAATCTTCAGCTGACATCATAATAGGGAAAAAAAAGAATACTTTCCCCCTAAGATCAGGAACAAGGCAAGAATATCCTTTCTTGTCACTTTTATTCTACATTGTCCTGAAAGTTCTAGCCAGGGCACTTAGGCAAGAAAAATATATAAAAGGCATCCAGATTGGAAAGGAAGAGACAAAACTCTCTGTTAGCAGGTAACATGATTGTGTATGTATAAAATGCTAGAGAATCTACTACAAAACTAGGAAAACTAATATATGAATTCAGCAATGTTGGAGGATATAAGCTCAATGTACAAAAGTCAGTTGTATTTCTATATACTAGAAATGAATTTGAAAATGAAGAAAATTCCATTTACAATAGCATCAGTAAGAATAAAATGGCTAGAAATAAACTTAACAAATGTAAAACTTATACACTAAATTCTATAAAACATCATTGAATTAATTAATTAAATAAATAAATGGAAGGATGGCCCGTGTTCATGGCTGGGAAGACTTAATAATCTTAAGATGGAATATCTCCCCCCCAAAAGAAAACATAGAATACTCTCCAGATTGAGCTACAGATTTAGTACAATCTCAGTCAAAATTCCTACTGGCTTATTTGCAGAAATTCACATGCTGGTCCTAAAATTCATATGGAAAGGAAAGTGATCCAGAATAGTCATAACAATCCTGAAAGAGAAGAGTAAGTTTGGAGATGTCACATTTCCTGTTGGTAAAACGTCCATCACCTCACATAGTTACCTGGTTTTTTTCAGTGTGGAGAGAACACTTAAGATCTACTCCTTAGCAGATTTCAAGCATACAACCCAGTATTACTAACTATAGTCACTATTATATATAGATCCCCAGAACTTACTCATTTTATCACTGAAAGTTTGCACCCTTTGACCAACTTTTCGCTGCTTTCCCCACCCCCAGTTCCTGGTAACCACCAATACTCTCTGGTTCTATGAGTTTGACTTTTTTAGATTACACATATAAGTGAGATCATACAGTATTTGTCTTTCATAGTTTGGTTTATGTCAGTTAACCATTATGACCTTTGGGTTCATCCATGTTGTTGCAAATGGCAGGATTTCCTTTTTGTTTGTGGCTGAATAATATTCTGTCATATACATATACCTCATTTTCTTTATCCATTCATCTGTTGACACTTATGTTGTTTCCATAGCTTGGTTACTATGAATAATGCTGCAATGAATATGAGAATGCAGATACCTCTTCAAGATACTGATTTCATATTTCATTTCCTTTGAATATATACCTAGTAGTTGGATTGCTAGATTATATGGTAGTTCTATTTTTATTTTTTGAGGAACCTCCATAATGTTTTCCATAATGACTATTACGTTGAAAGGCTCTTTAGTTATGTTATAAGGTTTTATGTTATCTAGCTCAATTGCAATTAAAAGCCTGACTTTTTTCTTCTCAGGACCGTAAGAGGCAATATGAACTACTCAAACTTGAAAGAAACTTCCAGAAACAGTCTAATGTGCTCAGACGTAAAACTGAGGAGGTAAGAAAATCCAATCTACTAAATCAAGAAACTTCCAGAAAAATCTAATTTACTCAGACATAAAACCAAGGAGGTAAGAAAATCCAATCTGTTAGGTCACCTTCAGGCTTAGGTGCTGATAAAGTAGTATCCCTTAAATGAGCCAGTGTCCTGAGAAACTAGTGATACCAATCTTGGCCAGCAAT
This sequence comes from Enhydra lutris kenyoni, assembly GCF_002288905.1. Taxonomy (NCBI): domain Eukaryota; kingdom Metazoa; phylum Chordata; class Mammalia; order Carnivora; family Mustelidae; genus Enhydra; species Enhydra lutris. Next base: position 2,045,298 of record NW_019154165.1, on the reverse strand, counting down.
TCCTAAGTCTTAATCCCTGTTTATATGTCATGAACTGTGAGCAGAAAAAATCTGAAGAAAATGGTACTATTCAAATAAGGATTTTTTTTTCCCAATTAGGCTTGCTTCTTTCCAAAAAAAAAAAAAAAAAAAATGCAGAGTAATATTGAGAAGTGACATTGCCAGACACTTTCAGTCCACAGTACTTCTTTGAAATATGTACCTCTCCTAGGCTCTCAAGCAGTAGCTGTTCACCAGTATTATGTACACGGAGACTTAAATGTTGATTCCTATAGGAATTCAGACCCATAGAATTTTTTCATTTTTCTTTACTAAGAAAGAAAAATGGAAATTAATTTTTTTTTCATTCTTCAATTCGACATTACCATGAGCCATTTTTATTTAGGCAGCAGCTGCCAACAAGCGTCTCAAGGATGCTCTCCAAAAACAGCAGGAGGTCGCAGATAAGAGGAAGGAGACTCAGAGCCGTGGAATGGAAGGCACTGCAGCTCGAGTGAAGGTATGGGCAGCTTACGCTGCCATTTTTCTTACCTACATCAGGGATAGGGAAAACAAGGAAAATCGCTTTATTTTGGTTTAGAATTAAACACTTCAAAATCTGAAGTCATACCCGAAAGCCTGATTTCCTAATGATACCTTTGAATATCTTTGAACAGATGTTAAAGACCAAGAGTAGAGAACCCTTTCCATCCCTGCCTCTACTGAGGTTCAGTTAATTTTTTAACAGTTTTACTGAGGTGCAATTGACCTACAATAAACTGTACATATTTAAAGTGTACAATTTAATAGGCTTTGACACATGCACCCATGAAATCAGCACCACAATCAAGACAATGTCTATGTCCGTCATGACCGAAACTTACTATGTTACCACTTTGTAATCACTTTCTCCCCTCCCCAGTCCATCCCTCTCCTTTCCCATCTCTAGGCAACAATTAATCTGCTTTCTGTCACTGTAAATTAGTTTTTATTTTCTAGAATTGTGTAAAAATTGAATCATACATATTTTCTTTTTCTGACTTTCATTCAACATTATTATATCAAGATTCATCGCTGTGGTTGTGTGTCTCAATACTTCTTTCCTTTTTGTTGCTGAATGGCAGCCTGCTGATGGCTGTCCCACAATTTATTTATCTATTCACCTGCTGATGGACATTTTGTGGTGTTTCCAATTTTTTTAAGATTTTATTTATTCAAAAATTTTAAAAAAGGAGGTCAGAACTTGAAGGGACACCTGGGAATATGTTAATTTAATGGCTGTATTACTCTGCTTGGAAATAGCTTTATTAATGTTTTCTAAATATAAATGTGTACTCGGTGCAAAATAATCTGGAAATGCAAGAAAAGCTTTAAATAATAAAATTAGAAAGTGCTGATAAAAAAAGGATTTTATTTATTCATTTGACAGTCAGAGATCACAAGCAGGCAGAGAGGCAGACAGGGGGCGGGGGGAAGCAGGCTCCCTGCTGAGCAGGGAGCCCAACATGTGGCACCCCAAAATCACCACCTGAGCCAAAGACAGATGCTTAACTAATTGAGCCACCCAGGCACCCCATCTTCCCCATTTTTTAATTGGGTTGTCTTTTTTTGTATTACTTTCAGTTAGAATTCTTTATATATTCTAGATATATCTAACAAAGGACTTTTATGTTTTGTAAATTTCTCCTGGGCTATAGCTTGCCTTTCCCCTTTTTAACAGTGTCTTTTGAAGGGCAAGCCTTTTTAATTTTGATGCCATCCTTTTCATTGACATTTTTTTTCTTTTATGCTTAATGGGTTTTATGACCTGTTTCAAAAATTATTGCCAAACCCAAGGTCACTAAGGTTTCCCCCTAAATTTTCTTCTAGAATTTTTTAAGTTTGAATTTAATTCAATTTATTTATTTTATTTTCATTTTTTTTATTATGTTCAATTAGCCAACATATAGTACATCATTAGTTTTTGATTTAGTGTTCAACAGTTCATTAGTTCTGTGTAATACCCAGTGCTCATCACCACACATGCCCTCCTTAATTCCCATCACCCAATTACCCCATCCCCCCACCCATCTCTCTTTTGTAACCCTCAGTTTGGTTCCTGGTGTCCAGAGTCTATCGTGGTTTGCCTCTCTCTCTGATTTCTTCCCATTCAGTTTTCCTTCCCTTCCCCTCTGTGGTCCTCTGTGCTATTCCTTGTGTTCCACGTATGAGTGAAACTATATAATTGTCTTTCTCTGCTTGACTTATTTCACTTAGCATAATCCCCTCTAGTTCTATCCATGTCGATGCAAATGGTAGGTATTCATCCTTTCTGATGGCTGAGTAATATTCCATTGTATATATGAACCACATCTTCCTTATCCCATTCATCTGTTGAAGGGCATCTTGGCTCCTTCCACAATTTGGCTATTGTGGACATTGCTGCTATGAACATTGGGGTGCATGTGCCCCTTCTTTTCACTATGTCTGTATCTTTGGAGTAAATACCTAGAAGTGTAATTGCTGGGTCATAAGGTAGCTCTATTTTTAACGTCTTGAGGAACGTCCATACTGTTTTCCAGAGTGGCTGTACTAGCTTGCATTCCCACCAACAGCATAAGAGGTTTCCCCTTTCTCCACATCCCTGCCAACACTTGTTGTTTCCTGTATTATTAATTTTGACAATTCTAACTGGTGTAAGATGATATCTCATTGTGGTTTTGATTTGTATTTCCCTGATGGCTAGTGATATTGAACATTTTTTCATGTGTCTGTTAGCCATTTGTATGTCTTCTTTGGAGAAGTGTCTATTCATATCTTCTGCCCATTAATTGACTGGATTATTTGTTTTTTGGGTGTTGAGTTTGAGACATTCTTTATAGATCTTGGATACCAGTCCTTTATCCATAAGGTCATTTGCATATATATTCTCCCATTCCGTGAGTTGCCTCTTAGTTTTGTTGACTGTTTCCTTTGTGGTGCAAAAGCTTTTTATCTTATACAGTTCTAAGCTTTACATTTAAGTTTATGATTCATTTTGACTTGACACCTTTGTCAAAATCAATTGTCCCTAAGTCAATTTCTAGATTCTATCCCATTGATCTATGTGTCTGTCTTTATGCTAATACCAACATGTTTAATCACACTAGCTTTATAATAAGTTCTGAAATCAGGTAGTATAAGCCCCCAAAGTTGTTATACTCTTTCAAAGTTATCTTGGGAAAACTAGGTACTGTGCGTTTTCATATAAATTTTAGAATCAACTTGTTGATTTCCATAAAAACTCTACTGGGAGTTTGATTAGGATTACACAGAATCTGTAGGAGAATTTATATCTTAACAATATTGAGTCTTTTGATTCATGAACACAATGCACCTCTCCATTTATTTAAATCTTTAATTTCTCTCAGTAGTGTCTTAGTTTTCATTATACCGGTGTTACACATCTTTTGTCAAATATATTCTTAAATATTTCATATTTTTATGATAGTGGAAATTTTTTTTAAGTTTTTTATTTATTTGACAGACAGAGATCACAAGTAGGCAGAGAGGCAGGCAGAGAGAGAGAGAGAAGGAAGCAGGCTCCCTGCTGAGCAGAGAGCCCGATGCGGGGCTTGATCCCAGGACCTGGGATCATGACGTGAGCCGAAGGCAGAGGCTTTAACCCACTGAGCCACCCAGGCGCCCCAATAGCAGAAATTTTTTTATTTCAATTTCCAATTGTCTGGACATATTCATTGGTTCTTATAGCTCTTTTTTTATAAAAATTTTATTTATTTGACAGAGAGAGATACAGCAAGAGAGGGAACATAAGCAGGGGGAGTGGGAGTGGGAGAAGCAGGCTTCCCACCAAGTAGGGAGCCTGATGTGGGGCTTGAACTAGGACCCTGGGATCATGACCTGAGCTAAAGGCAGATGCCCAACAGCTGAGCCAGCCAGGCACCCCTTCTTTTTATTTTTTTAAAGATTTTATTTATTTATTTGACAGAGAGAGAGAGCACAAGGAGGGGGCACGGCAAACAGAGGGAGAGGGAGTGGGAGAAACAAGCTCCCCACTGAGCAAGGAACCTGATAGGGGGCCCAGTCCCAGGACCCTGGCATCATGACCTGAGCCGAAGGCAGATACTTAACCAACTGAACCACCCAGTCTTTATAGCTTTTTTTTTTAAAGATATTATTTATTTATTTGAAAGAAGATGTGAGGGGGAGGGTCAGAGGGAGAAGTAGACTCCCCACTGAGCAGGGAGCCTGATGTGGGACTCGATTCTGGGGCTCCAGGATCATGACCTGAGCTGAAGGCAGTCACTTAACCAACTGAGCCACCCAGGCACCGTGTTTTATAGCTCTTTTATAGAGGCTACATAGACAAACATATCATCTGCAAATAGAGACCATTTTATTTACTTATCAGCTTTGTGTGCCTCTTTTTTTTTAACTTGATCTTGTCTTATTGCACTTGCTAGAACCACCAGTAAAATATTTAATTGAGTAGGTGAAGAGACATCCTTGCTTTGTTTCCAATCTTAGGGAGAAAGCATTCAATCCTTCACCATTAAGTATGATACTTGATACAGGTTTTAGTGTATGCCTTTATCAGTTTGAAGAAGTTCCTGTCTCTCCCTAGTTTGCTGTAAGTTTTTATCATGAACGGATGCTGGGGTTTTTTCCAAAGTTCTTTCTGAATCCTATTGAGATGATCTTATGGTTTGTTTTTACCCTGTTAGTATGGCAAATGACATTGATTTTTTTCAACTTTATTAAGGTATATCTGACATACTATAAGATTTACCTTTTGTTGTGTACAATTCTGAGAGTTTTTTTTAATTATAAACGTATAATATATTTTTATCCCCAGGGGTACAGGTCTGTGAATCGCCAGATTTACACACTTCATAGCACTCACCCTCCCCAATGTCCACAATTCTGAGAGTTTTGACAACACATACAGTTGTATAACCAGCATCACAAGCAAGGTGTGGGATAGTTTTATTGTCCTCACTAATTCCTCTATACCTATGGTTAACTCCTCCCACAACCCTAGCCGTTAGCAAACACTCGTTTGTATTCTGTCATGATTGTTTTCCCTTTGCATCAGTGTCATATAAATAGAAACATATAAAAAAAATACAGCATGACTTCTTTCACTTAGCATAATGCTTCAGAGACTCATTTATGTTGTTGCATGGATCAGTAGTTTCTGCCTTTTTTTTTCTGAGTTGTATTCCATTGTATGGATGTCCCAAAGTTTATCTATTCACCGATTAAAGGATATCTTGGAGGTTTTTTCCCAGTTTTTGGTGATTGTGAATAAAGCTGCTATAAAAGATTTCTGTGTAAACATAGGTAGACATTTCACTTGGGTAAATGCCTAGGAGTAGAATTGCTAGGTCATATGGTGAGTTTATGTTTAACTTTATAAAAAACTGCCAAATTGTTTATCCAGTTGTTTATTGCTGGTTTATAGAAATACAATTGATTTTTGTATATTAATTTCTATCTTTTGACTTTATTAGTCTAGCAACTATTTTGTAGGTTCTTTGGGATTTTCTACAGACAGTCATGCCATCTGTAAATACAAATATATTTCTTCCTTTCTAATCTGTATGTCTTTTATTTCTCTTACTTGTCTATTACATCAGCTTGGACCATCAAGATAATGTTGAATGAGAGTGGTGACAGTAGACACCATTCTGTTTTTCGTGATCTTGGGCAAAGGATTCAGTCTTTCACCATGAAGTATGATATTAGCTGTAGGGTTTTTGTAGATATCCATTATCAGATTGAGGAAGTCCTTTTTTTTAAGATGTTATTTTATTTGAGAGAGCACAAGTCAGGGGATGGGGGAGGAGCAGAGTTGCTGAGCAACACAGAGCCCATTGCAGGGCTTGATCCCAGGACCCCAAGACCCAAGCCGAAATCAAGAGTCAGATACTTATCTGAGCCACCCAGGTGCCCCACAGATTGAAGAAGTTCTTATGTATTCTTAGTTTGTTGTAAGGTTTTATTCTGAGCATTGTGATATTCAATTATGAAACCAGCCTTACGTTCCTTGGATAAACTCCACTTGGTTGTAATATATCATCCTTTTTAAGTATTATCAAATACAGCAGTATATAAAACTAAAATTTTTCTAAAATAAAAATTTTGTGTAAAATTTTTGCATCTCTGTTCATTTCTGTTGTTTTCTTATAATGTCTTCATCTGTTTTAGGTATCAAAGTAATGTTGGCCTCTTTGAATGAGTTGGGAAATACTCCTTCTTTTTCAATTGTCTGGAAGAGTTTGTATAGAATTAATATTGTTTCTTCTTTAAAAGTTGGGTAAAATTTTCCAAGTTAAGTCGTCTGGGCCTGAAGGGTTGTTTTTTTTTGTTGTTGTTGTTAGATTTTCTTTGGGGAGTAGGTGGAAATTAACTAAAATTCAGGGTTTTGCTTTTTTTTTTTAATAGCTATAGGATTGCTCGGGTTATGTACTTCTTCTTAAGTAGCTTTGGTAATCTGTGTGTTTCAGTGAACTTGTCTGCTTCATCTAAGTTGTCAAATAAAGTTATTCATACTATTCCCTTATTATCCTTCTAAAGTCTAAAAGCTGTGGTAATATCATCTATCTCATTCCTGTTATTGGATATTTTGTAACTTTTTCCTCTTTCATGATCAGTTTGGCTAGAGATTTATCAGAGAACCAGCTCATTCTTACTAATGGTTAAAATGGTAAATTTTATGTCATGTATATTTTACCAAAATTTTTAAAATGTTCCCAAAACCCCAACTCATTAGTTTCTAATATGATCTTTATTATTTCCTTACTTCTGGTTTGGATTTAATTGGCTTATATTTTTTAGTTTCTTAAAGTAGAAGCTGAGGTCATTGATTTCAGTGGGTTTTTTGGGGGGTGAGGGGCAGAGGGAGTAGGAAGAAGAGAATCCCAAGCAGGCTCCATGCCCAGCACAGAGCCTGACAAGGGACTCAGTCTCACAACCCTGAGATCATGACCTGAGCTGAAATCAAGAGTTGGACGCTTAACCAACTGAGTCACTCAGGTGCCCCTTCTTCTTTTCTAATATAGGCATTCAGTGCCATAAATTTCCCCTTAAGTAATCCTTTAATGACATCCCACAAATTTTGATACTTATATTTTCATTTTAATTCAATTCAAAATGTATTCTAATTTCCCTGTTGATTTCTTCTTTGACCCATGGGTTATTTACAAGTGGGTTATTTAGTTTCCAAATATTGGAGTATTTTTCCAGATATCTTTGTGTTATGATTTCTAATTTAATTTCATTGTGGTTAGAGAACATTGTGTGACTTGAATCCTTTCAAATTTAATGAGGCTTATTATGGCTTAGAATATGGTCAGTCTTGGCAAATATTCTATGTGTACTTGAGAAGAATATGTATTCTGCTTTTGTTGGAGAAAGTGTTCTATAAATGTCAATCTTTTCTATTTGATTGTGCTGTTCATTTCTACTGTATCCTTGCTGATTCTCTGCCTACTTATTCTTTCATTTATTGAGATATGGGTATTCAAATCTCCAACTGGAATTATGGATTTGTCTTTTTCTCCTTGTAGTTCTATTTTTGCTCCATGTATTTTGAAGCTCTGTTATTAGTGATGTAAATAATTAGGATTAATTGATCTTTTCATTACCACAAAATGACCTTTTTTATTCCTGGTAATATTCTTTGTCCTGAAATCTACTTTTTCTGCTAATAATATAGTCCCTCCAGCTTTTTTTTTTTAACTAATGCTAGAATATGTGTATATATATATACATGTATATGTATATATATACACACACACACACACACATACATACATACCTCTCCTGATCCCCCTGCTTGTGAGAAAGAGGGAGAAGCAGAATCCCCACTGAGCAGAGAGCCCAATGCGAGGCTCAATCCCAGGACCCTGAGTTCATGACCTGAGCCGAAGGCAGACACAACCCAACTGACCCACCCAGGTGCCCAAAAAGATTATTTATTTATTTGAGAGATAGGGAGTCTGCACATGAGAGAGAGGGAGGGAGAGTGCGTGCTCATGAGGGGAGGGGCAGAGGAGAGGGAGAAGCAGACCCACTGAGGAGGGTGTGCAATCTTGGGCTTCATCCCAGTACCCGGGGATCATGACCTGAGCTGAAGGCAACACTTAACCAACTGAGCCACCCAGGAGCCCCTAGAATGGTATGTATTTCTTAATCCCTTTGGTTTTAAGCTATTTGTGCCTTGGTTTTTAAAAGTATATTTCCAGGGTATCTGCTGGCTCAGTCAACAGAGCATGCAACTCTTTTTTTTTTCTTTTTAAAGATTCTCGTTTATCTATTTATTTGAGAGAGAACGCAAGTGGGAAGGAGGGGCAGAGGGAGAAAGAGATTCCCCACTGAGCAGGGAGCCCTATCCAGGGCTCAGTTCCAGGACCCCGAGATCATGACTCCTGAGCCAAAGGCAGATGCTCAGCCAACTGAGCCACCCAGATGCCCTGAAGAGCATTCAACTCTTAATCTCAGGGTCATGAGTTTGAGCCCCACATTGAGTGTAGAGATTATTTAATTTACATAAATTAACTTTAAAAAAATAAAGTTTGTAAAAAAAAATAAATAAAAATAAAGTTTGTTTCATGTAGGCAGTATATAGTTGGGTCTAAATTTTATAATCTAATCTGACCATCTGCATTTTAATTGGGGTGTTTAGATCATTTGCTTTTAATATAATTATCGATATGGGTAGGCTTGTCTCTATTATCTTGCTATTTTCTATTTGTCCCATCTGTTCATCATTCCCTTTATTTTGTTTGTTTTCTGGCTTTTGGATCAACTGAGTATTTTTATGATTTCATATTATCTCCTTTGTTGGCTCATGTATGGTTTTGATGCTTAAATTAGAAATATAAACATTAAGGATTAAGTTCCTTTGAATACTTGACTCCTTTACCATTATGAAATAATCTTTTTTACCCTCAGTAATATTCTTTGATTTGAATTTTACATTATCTGACGTTAATATATCCACTCACTCCACCCTTCTTTTGATTACTTTTAAGCATGGTTATCCCTCCATCAAAAGTGAAAATGTTCTCAGAGATGGTTACTTTTATAAACTAATTTTAGTTAGTTTTGTTTGCTTAAAAAATTTCATTCATCGACTTTAAAGATTAAGAATGCATATCTAATTATGTCTCCTAAGGCAAGAGAAACAAAAGCATAAATTGGTAGGTAGCACATCAAAATAAAAAGTTTTCGCACAGTGAAGGAAACCATCAACAAAGCAAGAAGGCAACCTACTGAATGGGAGAAGATATTTGCAAATGATATATCCAATGAAGGGTCACTATCCAAGATATATAAACAACTTGTACAACTCAACAACAGAAAAGCAATCAAATTTAAAAATGGGCAAAGGACCTAAACAGACATTTTCCCAAAGAAGACATACAAATGGCCAACAGACACATGAAAAAACGCTTAACATCACTACTCACCAGAGAAATGCAGATCAAACCACAATGAGACCAAACCTTATACCTGTCAAAATGGCTAAAATCAGAAAGACAAAAATAACAAGTGTGGGCAAGGATGTGAAGAAAAAGGAACCCTCATGTCTTGTTGGTAGGAATGTAAATTGGTATATCCACTGTGGAAAACAGTATGGGGGCTCCTCAAAAAAATAAAACTAAAAATACCATATATCCAGTAATTCTGTTACTGGGTGTTTATCCAAAAAAAACAAAAACACTAATTTGAAGATATTCGCACCCCATGTGTATTGCAGCATTATTTACAGTAGCCAAGATAAGGAAACAACCTAAGTGTCCATGGATAGATGAATGGGTAAAGAAGATGTGATACACACACACACACACACACACACACCCCACAGTGGAATGTTACACAGCCATAAAAAAAGGATGAGATCTTGCCATTTGTGACAACATGGATGGACCTAATACCTCTAGGGTATTATGCTAAGTGAAATAAATCAGACTGAGAATGCCAAATAGCATATGATTTCACTCATATGTGGAATCTAAAAAACAAATGAATGAACAAACAAAAAGCAGTCAGACCTATAAATACAGAGAACAAACTAATGGTTGCCAGAGGGAAAGGAGGAGTGGAGGCATAGGCAAATGGGTGGAGGCGAGTGGGAGGTACAGGCTTCTAGTTATGGAATGAAGTCAGAGGAATAAAAAGAATAGCATCAATATAGTCAATGATATTGTAATAGTGTTGTATGGTGACAGATGGTAGCTACACTTGTGGTGAACAAAGCATAACATACAGAGATGTTGAATCACTATGTTGTACCCAGGACACTTGTGTAACATTATGTATCAACTATACTCAAGTAAAAAAAAGTTTAAAAAGAATGGGTATCTGTGTAGTAAATAGAACAGATAATCAAAGTATTTCAGGGGCACCTAGGTGGCTCAGTGGGTTGAGCCTCCGCCTTCGGCTCAGATCATGATCTCAGGACCCTGGGATTGAGCCCCGCTTCCGGCTCTCTGCTCAGCAGGGAGCCTGCTTCCCCTCTCTCTCTGCCTGTCTCTCTGCCTACTTGTCATCTCTCTCTCTGTTTATTATTTATCAAATAAATAAAAAAAATCTTAAAAAAATATTTTAAAATATATTTCAATTCCTTATCATGACTAGTTAAAGACAAGTTAAGGAGAAAATGGAGAAGGCAAAGATGGTCTTTAGAAATGCTAGGGTATGTAGAGAAAGATTTTCTGCAGAAAGCCTCTTTCTTATGACCTTTTGGGATATTGCTGTTAAAAGCTCTTGGAGAGCTATTACAATTTTGGGTGAGTGTAGGCATGAATGGAAATCTCACTTCTACTTATGTGGGCTCTGTTCTGAGTGAAATTAAGTCTGGAGCTGAATCTAGCCCATGGGCCAAAGATCCCTTATCCCTAACCCAACATCACCAATCTCTCTTCTAGAATTGGCTTGCAAATGAAATTGAGGTTATGGTCAGTACTGAGGAAGCCAAACGCCATCTGAATGACCTTCTTGAAGACAGAAAGATCCTGGCTCAGGATGTGGCTCAACTCAAAGAAAAAAAGGAATCTGGGGAGAATCCACCTCCTAAACTCCGGGTGAGTGCCCTTCTGGAAGGAGATACATTACCAATAACCAGACTCAGCCCTCCCCAGGAACCCTCGCAACTTTGGAAGATTACTTTCCTTTTAGCACCTTACCCTCATTCCCACTGTTCTTTACAGAGGCGCACATTCTCACTTGCTGAACTACGTGGTCAAGTTTCTGAGTCAGAGGATTCCATTACAAAGCAGATAGAAAGCCTGGAAACTGAAATGGAGCTCAGGTAATGTGACTATCTCTAAAGCACTGTCATTTATAAAAATGTAGGCCTGGAATCAAAATAGAACCTATCAATCCAGTGATTCAAATGCTTGTTTTTCAAAGGCTTTGTGATGATAGGGAAGTGAGAAAACGTAGCAATTTTTTTGAACCATATAGTTCATTAGACACGTTAGATACATTTTCTAATTCAGCCCCTCCCTGTGAAGTATTATTATACCTTATGAGGTAAGTATCATTCTTTTTTTTAAGATTTTATTTCTTTATTTGAGAGAGAGAGAGCATGTGAGTGGGGGATGGAGGGGAGAGGGAGAAACAAGCTCCCCGCTTAGCGGAGACTGGTGCGGGACTCGATCCCAGGACCCAGAGATCATGACCTGATCCAAAGGCAGCTGCTCAACTGACTGAGCCACCCAGGCATCCCCTAAGTATCATCTGACTTCAAAGTTCTAAACAGAAGTTCAGAAATCTATTTTTTTTCCTAAATTTTTCTTAATTTTTATTTTTTGAGAGAGAGAGCATGCAGGGGACTGGGGCAGTAGGAGATGGAGAGAGAGAATCCCAAGCAGACTCCCTGCTGAGCATAGCTCAATGCAGGGCTCAATCCCACGACCCCGAGATCATGACCTGAGCCAAAATCAAGGATGCCCAACTAGGGGCACCTGGGTGGCTCAGTGGGTTAAAGCATCTGCCTTCGGCTTAAGTCATGTTCCCAGGGTCCTGGGATCGAGCCCCGCATCAGACTCTCTGCTCGTTGGGGAGACTGCTTCCTCCTCTCTCTCTCTGCCTGCCTCTCTGCCTACTTGTGATCTCTGTCTGTCAAATAAATAAATAAATAAATAAATAAAATCTTTAAAAAAAAAAAAAAGGATGCCCAACTAACTGAGCCACCCAGGCACTCCAGAAGTTCAGAAATCTTAAGAAACGTACTCAAGGTTATACAGAGCTGGGATTCAAAACCTGGTCTATCTAATTCCAAAACCCATGCTCTTTGTGTTGCACCATATGTTAGTATCTCTGAAATGTAGAACTGGCTAAAAACAAAACTTTAGAGAAAATCAAGAACCAATACCAGAAGAGCACCAGTACAGAAGGAAGCGAACTTTTTAGGGTTCATCAGCAAAGCAGATATAATAAGTGGAAGTAATGGTGTCCATGAGCATTAGATAAGTAAGGAAAGCACATAACCTAGTACTTGACATATCAGAAGTGCTCAGTGAACATTCTCTCTTTCTCCTTTTCTGGCTCTAAGACCAGAAATTATGGTGCTCTCATCACTAGTACTGTCTTTTAAGTATCTAGGACATCGAGAAAGAATCGAACTTTCACAGAGGTTTTCTAGTGTTTAAGGATAATAGAACTGTATCGCCCAGGAGACCTTAAAGATCATTTCAATTCATTTCTAGCAACACGTACTAGCTGTTTATCTTTGGCTATGTCTGTAAACCACCCAACATCTGAGTTTCTGCTTTGTGCTGCACTGGATGCGCGCAGTTGGGATACAGAGAAAGTAGATGGCATCACCCCGGCTCTCAAGTGGAAATAATCATTTGTGTTGGAATCATTTGTTAAAATTGCAGGAATGTTGTAAACCCTTGAGAGCTTAGCACATTGATACCAGAGAAACTAACAAAGGCTAAAAATCGGGTCTGTTTTTTTTTTAAGTGCTGATTGTGAAATTTTCACGTGCACACCACTGGGCGTAATTAAATGATTAACTGTTAGGCAGGTGCCAAGTAGAGAGCAATTAAACAGAGGTGAGTTTAGTCAAGGCAATTTCCCTAAAGCTGATGAGACATAAACTAAATTAAAAAAAAAATACCTAAGGGACATTAATTATCAGAGGAGACAGGAAGGGCCATGACAGACGACAGTCCTGAAGTGTGCTAGCCCACCTCTTCCAAGAAGCCTTCCCTAACACTTCATCCCCCACTAATCCTCCTCTCTAAACCACTTCAGAACTTACAGTGGCCAATCATATATGTGGTACAGTGGGTGTATGTTCTCTTTATATTTATTAATTTTTTACATTTATTAGTCTTGTCAATATAAGCTTATCGAAGGAAAGGACTATATATTAGACCAGAGTTCTCGAGGCATGGTTTGCAACCCCTAGGGGTCTCTGAGCAATCAAAACAATTTTCATAATAATATTAAGATGTCATTTGCCATTTTTACTCCATTGACACTTACCATGATGGTGCAAAGCAACTGTGCTCATACCATAGCTTAAATGAAGGCAGTGGACATCAGTCTGAACTAGGGGTCACTGTATACTTCACCACCACATGCTCTGAGTTGTTTTTTAAAATCAGTTTTACTTAAGAATGGCTTTGATAGGGGCGCTTGGCTGGCTCAGTTGGTAGAACATGCAACTCTTGATTTCAGGGTCTTGAGTTCAAGCCCCACACTGGGCATAGCACCTACTTTAAAAAAAAAAGAATAGCTTTGATAAAGCAGTACAAATTATTAATTTTATTAAAAAATTTCAACCCTTGAGTTCAAATCTATTTAGTATTCTGTGTGATGGAAAAGGAAGAACACGCAGACCACTTGTGCTGTTTTGCTGAAGTCTCAGACTTGTGTAGAGGAAAAGCACTTGTGCAATTGTTGGAGGTGTGAGCTCAATAGGCCTCTTTTCCTCATGGAACATCCGTTGTATTCGAAAGAAGCACTGATGAACTATGGTATTCAGACTTTAGTACTTGGCAGGCATTTTCTCAAAAATGAACAGAGTGAGCTTGTCACTTCAAGAAAAACAACTGGCAGTGTTTGTTACCAAAGATAGAATTGAGCTTTCAAGCAAAACTTAGAATTCTGGAAAACTTTTATCTGCCCCCAAGAGTTTTTCTTAACTTTTCCGAGGAGACCAGTGGTGATTACTAAGAGTTGTTTATTATTTTTTTTACATTATATAATGAAACATGTTAACAACTGGACACTTGACAACATTCAGCATTGTCCAGATGATATGTTACAGAATCATGTGTGGGTAAATCCATTCAGATTGCAAGATAGACCAATGGATTTTAGTATAAGAAAGTAAGAGAAGTTTACTTAGCAGTGGTTTCAGAGTCCACATTTCAGCTAATTTTTTTAAAAGATTTTACTTATTTACTTGACAGACAGAGATCACAAGTAGGCAGAGAGAGAGGAGGGGAAGCAGGCTCCCTGCGGAGCAGAGAGCATGACTCGGGGCTCAATCCCAGGACCCTAGGATCATGACCTGAGCTGAATGCAGAGGCTTTAACCCACTGAGCCACCCAGGTGCCCCACATTTCAGCTAATTTTTAAGGAACTACTACTTGTTGGGTTTTAGTGTGGTCTCAAAGAAGAATATCCACAGTTATCTGAATAGGCTATTAAAATGCTCCTCCTTCAAAAATAAAATAAAATAAAAATAAAGTGCTCCTCCTTGCTCCAAGTACATATCCATATCACAAAAGACTGATTGCAGAGGGAGATGTGAGAATCCAGTTGTCTTCTACTAAGTCAGATACTACAGAGATTTGTAAAAATGTAAGAGTCCCACTCTTCTCACTAAATGATTTTGTTGTTTTAGAAAATGTATTTTTCATAAACTACATTGTAATGGATTATTGTTATTTTAAGGGAATTAGTGAATGTTTCATTTTTTTCTCAGTTTTACTTTCAGTATTGTAAATATCTTTAGGTACAATGTATATGAACACAGTTTCTCAGAGGTCCTCAATAATTTTTAAGAGTGTAGAGGTGTCCTGAGACTCTAAGATTTGAGAACTGCTGTCTTAGATTATTTTGGTCCCCTTTTTTTTTTTAAAGATTTTATTTATTTATTTGACAGACAGAGATCACAAGCGGGCAGAGAGGGAGGAGGGGAAGCAGGCTCCTTGCTGAGCAGAGAGCCCTGTGTGGGGCTCGATCCCAGGACCCTGAGACCATGACCTGGGCTAAAGGCAGAAGCTTTAACCCACCGAGCCACCCAGGCACCCCCATCTACTTTTATAGTACTTTATGTAGCAGTCCATTTCTCATGTGCTGCTATACTACCTCTCACTGCACACATTGCAAATTTATGAAGGAAGCTGTTAATGAAACTGAAATACTGTGTAAACCCTGGTCTCAGATCAGACTTGATCAGAAAGCATGTGTAAGCTATAAGCAGGGTCAGGGTATCTCATCTTCTTAGAAACCTCTCTGTCCTGTGGCAGGCAATTTAAGATAACTTCTCACAGTCCGAGCCATCGGTCCCAATTTGGTACTTGGTTCCAGCAAAGAACATCTACCTGTTTGTCCTTTCTTAATTTTTTTTAAGATTTCAGTTTATTCATTTGAGAGAGAGAGAAAGTACAAGCAGCGGGGAGGGACAGAGGGAGAGGCCGATTCCCCACAGAGCAGGGAGCCCAACACAGGGCTCGATCCCAAGACCCCGAGATCATGACCTGAGCTGAAGGCAGCCGCTTAACTGACTGAGCCACCCAGGCACCCTACTGCTTGTACATTTGAAAAGTTTTTTTCCTTCAGGTTTCCAACCTGACTCTTCTCCTTGCACAATTGAACCACTATATCATTCTCTGAACCTAAATGGCCTCAAGACAAAGTCACATTGCAGTCAGCACACTGCAACAGAAACCTTACTAAAACAAATCTTTCCAAGTCCCACTATATGACCCATTTATTTCAACCAGTATTTAATAAAATCACTTGGATAGTCTCTCAGATTCCTTTTGCATCAGGATTTGAGATGCTGTATAAAATCCTAACCAGATGACTCAGTCATTATTTATATGCTGTTTCACTGATACCTCCATCCATAAACCTATTGGAAGAGCCCCACAGAGCTCTCCTCCTTGGTGCTGAGGATGCTAGCAACAAGTCTCACTGTGTCTTTCCTTGAAGGAGTGCTCAGATTGCTGACCTACAGCAGAAGCTGCTGGATGCAGAAAGTGAAGACAGGCCAAAACACCGCTGGGAGAATATTGCTACCATCCTGGAAGCCAAGTGTGCCCTGAAGTATTTAATTGGAGAGGTAAGCATCACTCTTCCTACCAGCAATTAGGGGTCTGGCTGGGTAGGTTGCAATGTTAGCCAGGAATATCGTTGTAATGTTATTGCCACTTTTCATGGTAGAAGCTGCAGTGACATTAGTATTAGAGAAATGGTCTTATGGGTAAAGGCTGGTGTGAGCAAGTACAGGCCAGTCACGTAGAAAAATATATGACTTACAAGTTGATACCTGTCATGCCTGACATAGAGCAAGTGCTCGCTAAATGTCTGCTATTAGTACTGGGAAAATAATCAGGATGCCAGAGTAGGCCACTGGTTAAACATAAACTATTATACTGCACTACTTTTAAAACACCTATAAAACATGTATTTGAAATTTTAAGGCACAATCTAGAAAAAAGGAAACCTAATCGTCTTTTGACCTACACTCATCTTAAGGAAAGTGCATCCTCACTGAGTTTAAAATGATACATCATCTTACATGGTCACAAGCGGAACTGAAGTCGATGGCCTCTGGTGACTGAGGCATCGTCCCTTCGAGACAAGCATACAAACTCTCAACTCTGGAAGTTTTGAGCAATGTTATCCTTTATACATTTTTAGATTGAGTTAGCAGATCCATCCTACCGAATAGGAAATCCTGATTAGTCTGGTGAACACTGGTATTCATGTTCTGCATGCGGGCTAGTAGAGACTATAAAACCAGGCCAGCAGAGGATATCAATCTAGCCCAAAGAGCCAGATCTACAGCCCCAGCTAACGTGTCTGCTAGTTCCAACACGCGAACACGGATGTTCTGACATGGGGCATAATTGGTCATAAGGGTGTGTCCTATGGATTCCTCTTCAGAAGGAAGGAAGAAAGTCTTAAAATACCAGAATTTGGACTTGTCAGCTACTATTTGTGTCCGGTTCAGTCTTGCCTGGAGACAGAGCAAGAGATCAAATGGCCTCAGTCATGGCTCCTAGCTCGAAGAGATCGATCTCAACAGAAATATGGACTCTTCTTGGCCTGGGTGGCATTGTTCCTATTCACTGGTAGAATCCATGTGACATAGAAAAAGAAGAATGGACTCTGAACCTGGAAGAACTTTTCTCAGTCCATTTCAGGAAAGCTGACATATTCCTGCCTAATGAATGGGGAAAGGTGGCCATTCTCCAACTAAACTGATCTTCTTTTAAACATTATTTTTTTTAAGATTTTATTTATTTGACAGACAGAGATCACAAGTAGGTAGAGCAGCAGCAGGCAGAGAGAGAGAGGGGAAAGCAGGCTCCCCACTGAGCAAGAGAGCCTGATTCGGGGCTCGATCCCACGGACCCTGGGATCATGACCTGAGCCGAAGGCAGAGGCTTTAACCCACTGAGCCACCCAGGTGCCCCTAAACTGATCTTCTTTTATCCCTTCCAGCTGGTCTCCTCCAAAATACAGGTCAGCAAGCTTGAAAGCAGCCTGAAACAGAACAAGGCCAGCTGTGCTGACATGCAGAAAATGCTGTTTGAGGAAAGAAACCATTTTGCTGAAATCGAGACAGAGTTACAGGCAGAGCTGGTCAAGGTAGAACAGCAACACCAAGAGAAGGTAAGCTCTGGCAAGCCCAGAAGCCATACTGAGAAACAGAGGGTCATGGTTTTTTGTTGTTAGTTTTGAAAAGAGAGGGGGGTGGATATTAAGTTTCCTTCAGAAGCCCATGTGTCGTCTTCTCCAAATTTTGCAACCGAGGAACCCGAAAGAGAGAAATGACTTATTGAAATTGACATACACGGTGGCTCTTAGCCTCCAACTTTGAAATCAAGATGAACCTTGTGGCTGTGCTTATGACTTCAAGCCATGATAAGGAACAATGATAGGTACCTCTAAGCCAGAGGACTCATCTGGGTCAATGCTTGGACTAAGCCGAAATTCCTTTTTCCTCTCATTCCTTTGGTCCCATTGGGCGGTGTCTTTCTTTCTCTAGGTGCTATACCTTCTCAGCCAGCTGCAGCAAAGCCAAATGGCCGAGAAGCAGCTGGAAGAGTCAGTGAGTGAAAAGGAGCAACAGCTGCTGAGCACACTGAAGTGTCAGGTATAGTAATGGGGTGAGGGTCTCCAGAGGTGGGCTCCACAGGCCTGACTGCAAAGCACATCTAGTTTATACCATTGTACTTGCAGTGGAGAATACAATGTACTGAAAAACACGTTTATAATAGTAACCGCTGTGACCTTTGGGCCCTATCTGATCAATTTAGAGATATGTAGAATGTACCATACATAGAATAACCTCCTTTTTGGTACGGAAATGTCATTATGTACTGCACGCCAGACTTTGAGGCCTCTTGGTTCCTTGCCTCAGCCCTGAGCTCCAAAAGGTTGAGAAAGTTCAGTCATCCCATAGAATCCTAGGGGCATTCAGCTTTCTCTTTCTGGGCCTGTTCTGAGCTGAGACCTGACATGTTTGTAAAGTGCCTAGGGTCTGAATATCTCCCAGAGCCTGGGAACACCACACCCCTTAGCAGCCTGTTGGAACACTATTTTGTCCAACTTAGAATCCTTTTTTTCTGAAGCACCAGTCTCTAGGGTTTCCTTGGCACCTCCCATCAAAGACCTAACCAAACTAGTTAAAGTTGTATGCACAAATTGTGAATCTGGTTGTCTTAAGTGCCAGGAAGTTTCATCGGGGTTATTAGAGTAGCAAATAAACTGCCTAGTCTGTGTCTAGAAGAGTAAACAAAAGCATCTGTAGACACGAAAGAAACAAAGCTTACTGTCCATGTGGGTCTCTTAATCAGCATCCTGATGTGAATGAATAAGGGACGTAAGTCTGAAGAATAGAAGAGAATAAGGAGAACATTTAGGGCAGAGCACATGGTTCCTGGGAGCATGGTCAGGACTGCCTGGGAGCGTTGGAATCGAAGTGGCATTCAGGACACTGAGGCGCTGGTGGGAATGAGGCATTTTTCTGGGTGCCCAGTCCTGCTGCTGTGCAAAAACCATCTGTTGCCAGCAACTTGGCAGCCGCGCGTTTTCATCGATGTGAGTTGTTTGGTAACCCACGTGTAGTGCCGAAAATAACCCCGCCTATCACTGCACTATCTGGAAATAGGATGAAGAGCTTGAGAAGATGCGAGAAGTGTGCGAGCAAAATCAGCAGCTTCTCCGAGAGAATGAAATCATCAAGCAGGTAATACTGCCTCCCACCCACTTTTAATAAGCCCTGCGAGCCCCTGTTGCAGTTGAGGTCAGCTCTCGGGAGCAGCCCCGAGTGTGATGAGCCGGCTCCATTTTGGAGGTCCCTATTGGCTTTCCAGATGATAGGGTCGCATGCGTTTCAAAACGGTAGAAACACACGTTTTTTAATCTGCTCTTCTCGGAAGCTAATCCTGATCTCCTAAAGTGAGAGTCCTTCAACCTGCTTTACTTTACTACAGTTTCAATTTGGCTAGCTTAGGAATCTTTATGTTTCAGCCATTAACACTCCCAGAAGCCGCTGTGCGCTTTACACTCTGTATTTTCTTTCCAAACAGAAACTGACCCTCCTCCAAGTAGCCAGCAGACAGAAACCTCATCTTCCTAAGGATCCCCTTCTATCTCCAGACTCTTCTTTTGAATATATCCCACCTAAGGTAAACTGCTCGGTGCTGCTAATACCTTCATGTGGCCATGATCGGGGGTGAGTGTGCTAAATGCATCTTTTAGAAGAGGTTGAGGGATAAAAATCCCAAATCCCAGGGCACCTGGCTGGCTCAGTCGATAGAGCATGCGACTCTTGATCTCAGGGTTGTGAGTTCGAGCCCCATATTGAGTGTAGAGCTTGCTTAAAAATAAAATTTTTTTTAAATCCCCTAATTCCAGCATCTCCATTTGCCTTAGAGTCCCAAATAAGACTGCAGTGCCGTCTTGAGTAAAATAGGCATTCTCCCTCCCCAGAAAGCTGACTTTTGGCCATGTAGAGGCATTATGTAACAACTGAGGAGGAGCAGGAGAAAAGAGCAGTGTTCAGCTGTCCATCCAAAGATACTTATCAGATCATGAGTCCCTTTCCTCCCTCAGATTGTTCAGCCTCTACCCCTTCAGTTGCCATCCCTTCAAAGACTCTGCAAGGTCAGAGGCTACAGCCGAATTAATTCTGGCTTGGAAAGCCAAGAGGCTATATTTGAGGGAATCTCTAAACTCGGCTCTGAGACTATAGCTGGCAACAGCTATTGGGAAGATTTGATCTATGTGTGTTTTTACAATTTTATTAATTATTCCAAACCTTTTTTCTTAGCCGAAACCTTCCCGTTTTAAAGAGAAGTTCCTGGAGCACAGCATGGACATCGAGGATCTAAAATATTATTCAGAGCATTCTGTGAATGAGCCAGAGGACAGTGCTGGTGATGATGATGATGATGGGGATGATGAGGAATGGAAGCCAACAAAATTGGTTAAGGTGTCCAAGAAGAACATCCAAGGGGTAGGAGGCAGCTGTCATCTCTGTCAGGGGTTCTAGTCCTTGGTCTTCACTGCTAGTGGGAAATTTGCCAGCCCCGTGCCCTGCACCTGAGCCCTTGGGTCCTGTTCAAAGGCATTGGCTCCACTGAGGAGTCCTTGTTGGGCCAGCTCTATATAGAACCTGGAGTTAGCAGAGAAGCCTGCTCGAGTACACAAGATGGCTCTTCATGTTTTTAGGTTCTTACTAGGTCCAAACGGGTGGTAGTATTCTGTACCAATTCATTGAGGCTGGTTCCAAAGTGTTGGTAATAATCCTTCATGTTTTTATAGCACTTTACAGTTTATCAACCATTCTTATATAGATTATCTCCCTTTTTTATCACAAAAAAAAATCCAGTGAGGTATTTATTGTTTACATTTTACAGAAGGATTGAGACCCAAATGGAGGGAGGGGGGAATGACCTAGCTCAAGGTCATAAAACCAAGGACAGTCAGGACTCGAAACCAAATATTCTGACTCTAAGTCTGGTTTGTTTCTACCATGTCATGGTAGATATCAGTATGGTCATATCAGTAAAAATTGTGGACCAGAAGCTAAGTGGGAACTTTATCTTCCTTGCCTCATAGAGTAATTTTGCTCCCTAGCCTAAGGGGCAATAGGAATTATTACAGAAAGGGCTAATAATAAGATCAAACACACCACATTAAGGTTAGTTAGGAACAATTTGACTTCGAGGCATGCTTTCTTTACTTCCACAACGATAGTCCTACATAATTATCAAACCTAGATGCTTTCTGGTGAAACATTAACTTCCAGGCACTATAGTTCACTACTATCCCAACCGTGCCCTGTGGCCACATTCCACTGAAGGAGGACAGTTCACAAGGGACCCTAGCCAGCTTCCCGGAAGGTTAACTTGATTTCATTAGCTGCTTGAGCACCACATCAGGGACTGAGAAGGCCACAACACCCAAGTGAAGCAATCCATGAGGAATAGCTAGTAGTGGTGGCATTAAGTCATTTGGAAAGTCATCAGGAATGCACATATCCCATGCTCTTAGTGGGACTAAGAGCTCATCCTCAGCCGCAGAGAGCTTATAATCTAGTGGGAAAATAAGGCAAAGAAATAGAAGCATACCAAAGAACCTCAGCATATTCATCTCAGGGAGATGGACTGAGGGATTTTTAAGAGTGACTGTAAAGCCAAACCAAGTAGATACAGTTTAGGAAGATACCATAAAAGAGATGACTATTACTGCATCCTAAGACAGAGGGGAAATTCAGTCTCGGAAGCAAGTGGGAGACCATTGTTGGCACAATGAATGGCATATTGCAAAGACTTAGTTGTAGAGGGACAGGAGGCTGGGACACTTAAAGGAAATGGGGCAGAACATGTCTAAGAACATTCACTTATTCAACAAACCTTTATAGACTCTACTCTGACCCAAGTGGAGAGCATGAGCTGAATGTAGATACAAGGGTCTGCTAAGTAATAGAAAGCAAGAGTTGAGAAGTACACACAGAAACAAATGGTAGAAGACCTAAAACCACTGGGAAGATGTGTCCAAATGTAAAGCAAATATGTGTTGACTTGTGCTCGAAGCAAGCTTACTGTATGTATCATAGCAAAGTTGTTCCACGTGTAAAAGGGAAATAGAGAAATCTAGTAAAAATTGCAAGCAAGTATTTGCATCAATGATAAAATCTCTTGTCTAAAACCCTGAGAGGTTATTCTTTTCTAGGCTTTTCCCCTGACTTAATAACTTGAGAAGAGACTATAACTGGGCATTAAGGGGAACAAAAGTGGCAAACCATCTAAGTTTCTCCCTTTTAGCAAACTTGAAGTATATGGATGTTACGTATTATGTAGAGCAGAGAGCTATCTGCTGTCTGATCAGACTGCTTAGTAGACACATTAGCTGTAGACCTTAATGCTTTGCATGAAGGCCATCCTATCTGTTGTTCCAACCCAGCTGAAATGGGGGGGGGGCGTTATCACTAGATGACTTTAAAGGAGGCTGCAGTAGTCACCAGACTAATGACTCGGCTAGAGCTAATGCTGAAAAAGTAGGCTTCCTCACTCAACCATGTTTCCTATATGTACTAAGGAGATGCTGAGGGACAAGCCATGTGCCGTAGTAAAAGTAATAGCTTCGATGCCAGGTAGGCATGGGTTCTAGTCTTGATTTGCCACTGACTAGTCAGATGACCTGATACAGGTCACTTAATCTCCCTAAGCTCCTAATTCCTTATCTGTGCGATGAAGGGATTAGATTAGAATCAATGATGTATAAGGTCCCTTCCAGCACTAATATCCTGAGTCAAAGTAACAGTCAAAGTTGTATAAATACGTTTTTTTTTAATTAAGGCGTTTTAATAATACTATTTTTATATGGTGATTTATGGTGTCTGAGTAGTTAGAAGAAGGAATATATGCAAAAGCACTTTGTGAAGAATAAGATATCATGCAGGGATTGTCACTAAAACGCTGTAAGCATTTACAAATATTCTCATTTGTCCCCTTTGGCAGAAAGGAGGGAGCAGGAATTCTTATCTCTTCCTTAGTGATGAAAGAGTGGAGATGAACTTGCATGAAGTGACTTGTTCAAGGTCATACCAAGTATTAAATATAGGACCAGAGCCTGAGTCTCCTGTCATAGCCTGGTTTTTTTTGTTGGGTTTTTTTTTTTCTTTTATTGGTGCAAAAAGGTGATTTTATTAAAGCATGGGGACAGGACCTATGGGCAGAAAGAGCTGCACTAGGGTCATGAGGAGTGGCGCATTATATACTTTCAAGTTAGGAGGGGGTTAGGAATAGCATAAGTCTCTAAGGAATTTTGGAATCGAGGTTTCCAGGATTTTGAGGGGTCTGGCTACTGTGGGGAAAAGGTCATTTATTACTGTCTAATAAAACTTCAGTCATGAGACGCTTCAGATATATATGGGTGGACCATGTGCTTGGGGGATGATTGCCAATATGTATCTTGGGGGGGTTTAAAGATAAAGGAAATTTCTAAAGGATTTTTTATATATTAAAGTAGACTTGGGGAGCCTGGGTGGCTCAGTGGGTTAAGCCTCTGCCTTTGGCTCAGGTCATGATCCCAGGGTCCTGGGATCGAGCCCCGCATCGGGCTGTCTGCTCAGCGGGGAGTCTGCTTCCTCCTCTCTCTCTCTGCCTGCCTTTCTGCCTACTGTGATCTCTCTCTGTCTGTCAAATAAATAAATAAAAATCTTTAAAAAAGAAAATAAAGTAGACTTACAGGATCAGAGGGTGGGGGTCAGGCTAGGATTGCCTTTTGCCCTTAGCAAAGTGTCAACATCAAGGCAGTTTAGTCCCTAGAGGAATGTCACTCTGCCTGTTTTGAGTACTTGTCAGTGAGCAATAGGTGGTAAGGAAATTTAATAATTTTTCTTCTGCCTTTGTTTCCCACATTATCCCCCCCCCAAACAGTTTTGACCCTTAAATCTTTAAGGTTGTTGAGTGTGGAAGGTCTCATCTTCTGTAACTTCTTCCTGCTGAATAGGGGCGTAGAGATGCCCCTACCTATGGGTCAACATTGGTCAGTTGGGGCTTATATAGATCTAGGAGTTATGAAAGGTAGAGGCAGCTGAATCCAAGGGAGGCTGCATATGTGGATCTTCTGAAGTCTTAGTCTATTTTTTTTAAGATTTTTATTTATTTATTTATTTGACAGAGATCACAAGTAGGCAGAGAGGCAGGCAGAGAGAGAGGGGGAAGCAGGCTCCCCGCCGAGCAGAGAGCCCGATGCGGGGCTCGATCCCAGGACCCCGAGATCATGACCCGAGCCAAAGGCAGAGGCTTAACCCACTGAGCCACCCAGGCACCCCTTAGTCTAATATTCTTTATGTTTAAGTTTTTACCAAATCTTATTCTGAGACACAGTGTAATTCTGAAATCAGTGCTAGAAGAATTATAGACTCAAAAGCAATAGTTCTCAACCCCGACTGCATATTAGAACCTCCAAGGGAGCTTTTCAACATAGGGAGCCTGGGACCCCACCCCCAGATATTCTGATTTAATTGGTCTGAGGTGGGATCTGGCCTTTTCGAAAAGCTCCCCAGAGATTTCTTATGTGTAGCCAGGGTTGAAAACCACTGGCTTAAAGGAACCCCAGAGATCTTTCAGCTCTACTTCCCACTCTATATAAAGAGTCCCTCTATTATAGTGGTTCTCAGCTGTGGTGTTGGGCCATGCTGGTGGGTTGCCAGCTGTTGTGACACACATACATGTACACACATACACACACACACACACCATGCACCACATAAATATATATTTGAGGTCGTGCCTGTGGCAAGGTCATGGGTCTGGGGTCTTCTGGTCTGGGTCCTGGGGGTGTGAAAGAGAACAAGATGAAGTTATAGCTAGTGAAATGGCATTCATGTGATGAATACGTCTGTCATGTGTGTCATGACTGTTACATAATACCACTACCATGTGTTTATCTCACCTCTGCCTGCTTGAAAACTTCTAGTACTGGTAATTCCCAGTCTCATAGGGCAGTCCATTGTAGTCCACTAACTGTTAGGAGGTTGTCCCTTGTTGAGCTAAAATATACTATCCTATAAATCATCCCAATGGAGGATGACTATGGAGAAGTCTAATTGTTCTTCCTTATGACAGCCCTTCAGATACCACTCTCGTTCTGTTACCCCTTTAGATAAAATAGAGACACATTGATAGAATAGAATGTTGTGGAGGCATCTAGATGAATCTGTGAATGTCAGAGGACCATACCCAGGCTATAGCAGTCAATGGATCAATGTCATCTTGGTAAGGTGTCCTAGGACATGTCATAGAACTCTGTCTTTTGTCCTGTATTATTCAAAGAAGCAAGATTTCTTTATTATAATGCCCAGTAATACTGTGACTAATGTGGACATTCCTGTCTATTACTATTAGGTATGTGAATTGGTGTACTTCTAGAAGGCAACTTGAAAATATGTATCAAAAATTTGGGGTGCCTGTCCAGCTCATTCAGTAGATCGTGTGACTCTTGATCTCATGGTTGTAAGTTCAAGCCCCATGTTGAGTGTAGAGATTACTTAAAAATCTTTTAAAAAAAAAAAAGGATGTATCAAAAGTCTTAAAAATGTTCTGTCCTTTGGCTCAATAAGGATAAGCATAGGAATTTATACTAAGGAGATAGTCAGTCGTGCATAAAAAGATGTACTCATTCAACAGATCTTTTGTGAGCACTGAGCTATATACCAAGCACTGTTTCTGGTTGCTGAGGATATATAACAAACATGACAGGTAAGATCCTTGGCCTTATGAAACCAAACACATTCTTGTGGAGAGATACAACACAATGACCAGAAAAATAAATTAAATAACTTTATTTTTTAAGATTTTATTTATTTATTTATTTGACAAAGAGAGCAAGAGAGCACAAGCAGGGGGAGCAGCAGAGAGAGAGGGAGAACCAGGCTTCTAGCTGGGCAGGGAACCCAATGCTGGGCTCAATTCCAGGACACTGGGATCATAACCTGAGCTGAAAGCAGATGCCTAATGGACTGAGCCACCCAGGTGCCCCCAAATTAAAATAATTTTTAGATGATGGTAAGAGATAGACAGAAAATATAGTGACATCATAGAGAATTCTGGGGTAGGAAAAGAGTTCTTTAAAAGAGTGCTTAGGGGGCACCTGGGTGGCTCAGTGGGTTAAAGCCTCTGCCTTCTGCTCAGGTCGTGATCCCAGGGTCCTGGGATCAAGCCCGCATAGGGTTCTCTGCTCAGCAGGGAGCCTGCTTCCTCCTCTCTCTCTCTCTCTCTGCCTGCCTCTCCGACGACAAGATACTTAGGCAGAGATCTCAGCAAAGTAAAGGAGCAAGTCAGGGAAAGAACTAGAGGGAAAACATTTCAGGAAAAGGAAACAGCAAATGCAAAGACCTGAGGCAAGAGTGGGTTTGGTTTATCAAGGAACATTTGAAAAGGCCAAGGTAGCTGGAGAGTATTGAAAAATGGGAGAGAGTAGCCAAGGTCAAGCCAGATCTTGGAGATCTTGGAGAGCCTTGTTGATGGCGGGAACATTTAGATTCTGTTTACGTAGCAAGAATCTATGGTAATATGATTGGTAATAGGAAGCAGTTTCTTTGAAAACATTATTAATATCTAATATTAGGGGCCTGGTTAAATAAATTGCCATTTCTACATGATGAAACACTATATACAGCTATTAAACATTTAAAATCATGATTTTGATTTTCAGATTTTTATTTTTTTTAAATATTTTTTTTTAATATTTTGTTTATTTATTTGGCAGAGAGAGAGAGAGAGATCACAAGTAGGCAGAGAGAGAGGCAGAGAGAGAGGGAGAAGCAGGCTCCCCGCTGAGCAGAGAGCCCGATGTGGGGCTCGATCCCAGGACCCTGGGATCATGACCTGAGCCGAAGGCAGAGGCTTTAACCCACTGAGCCGCCCAGGTGCCCCGATTTTCAGATTTTTAAAGTGATATGTATTAATCTCAAAATCAGGAAAGGGGCACCTGAGTGGCTCAGTGGGTTAAGCCACTGCCTTCGGCTCAGGTCATGATCTCAAGGTCCTGGGATCGAGCCCCGCATCGGGCTCTCTGCTCAGCGGGGAGCCTGCTTCTCCCTCTCTCTCTGCCTGTCTCTCTGCCTACTTGTGATCTCTGTCCGTCAAATGAATAAATAAAATCTTAAAAAAATTTTTTTTTTAAATCAGGAAAAAAATACTATAATGGTTTCTTTTACCTTCACAACTAACAGAACAATGACAGTTGTTCTATGAGAGAGACATAAGGGTTTGTATTTAACTGTAAACTCAGTATGGATTCACAAAGATATGACAAAGGATAAAAAGCTACTGTGATTTTTAGGCCTCATGAACACTGGGTCCCTAATAGGGGTGTTGTGTTGTGTCAGCCTACCTCACAATGGCCAGCCACACCAACATTAGAAAGTGGAGCTCATTTCTGGATGTCACAATCAAGGATAAACTTCGACAAATTGGTGTATGGCCAAGGTGACCAGGATTCTAAGAAACCATGTCATGTGGTAGATCGTTGAGGAAGGTAGGTATATTTAGCTTTGAGAGGTTCTGGACAGAGGGGGACTGGGTAGTGGAAATTATGCTCCGGGTTTGAACAAGAATGCTGTGTTTAAGTGTGGTTAAACTAATTCCTTACCATTCCAGACAGCAAAACGGGGTCCTGTGGTCAGAAGTTTTACAGAAACTATCCTCATCTCAGGATAAATAGAGCCTCAGATAATTAGGCCAGGGACATTAGAGGGGGGCTTCATACATCAAATCAGGCTCCAGACAGTCACCGAGGTCTCGTCTGACTCTAATCCATCATTCTGTGAACTCTGCCACTTATGTTTGTTCCAAGCCAAACTAACCGCCCTTCTTCCACCATTTCTCATGTAACATCACTTCCTATAACACTGGTCACCTGCCTCTTTTTTTGTTTAATGGCCTCTTTATTAAACACATACACACCCTAAACTCCCCAATGTGTGCACCAGGAAACATATTTACTGATTAAGTGGGTTTAATACATGGAAAGTACTTATAACAGTGCCATAGTAAGATACCACTTATATAAAGTTTCAGAACATGTAAAATCATTCCTTCTATTTTTAAGCAAACTCATATGTGGTGAATGAATGAATATAAATTTTTAAGAGACCTGCATGGGAATAATAAACACCTAATTCAAGAGACTTTGCCCCTGGGAGAGAGGGAGGTGAATGGGATCGGGAAAAGGTAGGTAGGAGGCTTCAGTTATATCTGTATTTTAGTTATTAAGGGAAGAGTGAGAACATGAGTGGGTTTTGTTGCTGTGGTCTGTGCTTTTATATACCCAAACAAAAGTATGATACTCTAAAATAGAGTATGTTCTATCAAGTGGGGTCAGACTGACCCAGAGTCTAGTCAAGCAGTTGCTCCCCATGATTTCCAAACAAGGGAATTGCATTGTGTCAGTATACCTCACAATGGCCAAACCAGCATTAGAAAGCGATGCTCATTTCTGGATGTCACAATTATGGATGAACTTGGACAATTTCTGCCTGACTGATTTGCTTGTTGACAGCCATTTCACACTGCTGACTCATGGAACTTGCTAACACCCCATATCCTTAGGCCCTTTTTGCACCAACTACTTTTACGCCAGCTCGCCCCCCATATTATATTTATACGGCTGATGCGGGGAGAACCCAGATGCCAGACTTCTGTTTATCCTCGTTATAACTTCTCCTTCGACAGGCAGCCCAGAATTTCAGCCTGTCAAAATATTTTTGAATTGTGATTCTGTTATCTTACTTATGAATCATCTTTCCTGTTTTGTGCCGTTGTTACAGTTGATAAACAGAACTACCTTATAGACCATGAGAATCAAATGAGATTTGGCATTTATATATATGAAAGGACTCTGAAAACTGTAAAGTGCTATACAAATGTAAATGATTTTATTTCATATCCTCCGTGATTTATTAAAATGTTGAATGATTAAACTAAACTGCTGAGGACATAGCCCTGGCTGACGCTGAACAAAATGCAGAAATGAAAGTTGGGTGAAGGTACCACTGGGTAGAGCTAAAGATAACGAGCCAGTATACTCAGCCCTTAAACACACATATCCCTACCACCCCCCAACTTGCAATTTGTCGCTTTGATCGCAAGATCATCATGAGAGACTTTGCCAATTACCCTGCATTATTCTGGCATCCCTCCGATCAGTCTTTCAAGTATACAATCCAAACCAGAAAACGGATTTGTCTAGCATGATGTGTGGTTAGGCAACCTCTCGTTGTTCTGGGGATCACTGTTTCCCTAAAGAAGAGGGACGGAGGAGAAAGAAGTTTGGTTAAGTTTCCATTTCCATTTTCCACTTTCCATGTCTTCTAAAAAGGCTTGCAAAAGAAGGGGAGGCACATTACATTGGTCTTCTAGGCCTTGCAGTGACATGTGTTTCTCCAAACCTGGTTTTGCAGTGTTCCTGCAAGGGCTGGTGTGGGAATAAGCAGTGTGGGTGCAGGAGGCAGAAGTCAGACTGTGGCGTGGACTGCAGCTGTGACCCCACAAAGTGTAGGAACCGCCAGCAAGACAAGGTAGGACCAGCTCTGTTGGCCCTCCCCATCCCTTTGGGCCTCCCACCGGTTCCCACCACCCTAAAGCCTGGCTGTCTCCTACACAGCTCTCCCTACCATTCTCATGCCTTCTGCGATCAGAGACATTTCCCTTCTCAGTCCTTCTTCCTCTCTGC
This sequence comes from Enhydra lutris kenyoni, assembly GCF_002288905.1. Lineage (NCBI taxonomy): Eukaryota > Metazoa > Chordata > Mammalia > Carnivora > Mustelidae > Enhydra > Enhydra lutris. The sequence goes on along the minus strand of NW_019154165.1, from coordinate 2,015,373 downwards.
TAGCATTGTCGACATAGCCCCTTCAGAAACCACAGCCCTTCGCAGGAGACTGCCAGATATGCAGCTCCCCATGCCCAACTTGGCTGTGAAGTTTGGGTACAATTTCTGAGGCCGGAACAAGGAACAGGAAAGCAGGCAACTACAGGCACATAGACACGCAGGACCAAACTAGTCCAGAGGCTTAGCTGGAGCTCTAAGGGCCACGTGGCAGCTTCCAGGGAGGAACTTAATCCCTCTGACATCTTGAGACATTAGTTGTTTAGACCTTGTCCATGGGAACCAATTACTCCATGCCTCTAGGAAAAGACCCACAGGAGCTTGGTCTTTCAAATAGTCACTGTTGTGGCCCAAGTTAATTGTAGCTGTCCTCCTTGCATTGCTCCCGGAAAGAGCAAACTCAGGGAAATAAAGATTACCTTACACCTACCTGTGCCCATGGCAGAAGCTTGTTCCCTCAGCTCTCTAGGTGATCTACAATAACTCCAGCAAGCTTAGTATAATGATACTTCATCATGCATTTCTTGAACATCTGCATGTGAACAGTTCTGCCCTGGGGCTTCTATTAAAATGACTTCCGCAGCAGACAGTCATTAGACGACTAATGTGACAAGTTGGGGGTCAGGCTGAGAATTGCAGAAGTAGTAGGAGCCGTGGTTCCTCGTGGTTCTTCCAGTTTGGGGTCTGGAGTCCTACGGTGGCCCCATGGACATGCTTCCTGAACAGAGGACCGGGCCTGTCTCAGTTCGACCCTATGTCGATCAGAGCAACTTGCTCTTTACTTGTTTTTTCTATACTGGGCTTCCTCTGAGGATGTCACTTGTCAAAGCGCTGATCTAGTCCCACGCTCCCATTATATGGGGAAGGAAAGTGAGACCCAGAGATAAGCTTAAGTGACTCACCTAATATTACCCAGCTGGTCTTGACAGCTAAGATTAGACCTCGGACTTCCTGACTCTCAATCCTGTTCTGTTGCCATGACAACAGGCTATAATTCTAATCCAAGCTCTACCTAAGAGTCGCCTTGTTACCCAAGTAACTTTTCGCTCTTGGCCTTCGTTCCCTTCTCTGAAAGGAAGACTAATACAGAAAACACCCTGTGGACATGCTAAAAAGGGTAGTGCAGATTACAGAGGATAGAAGATGAATCAAGAAATGACCAAAGCTTGGCTTTGTTTTAAACACTGCTCATGATGTCCACTCTCCTCCTCCCCTACCTTGTCCTTTGCTTTCAGAAGCTGCCTTTAAGCTTTACAATGGTGAGAAACCGCAGGCAGGGTCTCCCTAAGAGCTGCTTCAACTGGGACACCTGGGTGGCTCAGTCGTTAAGCAGCTGCCTTCAGCTCGGGTCATGATCCCAGGGGCCTGGGATTGAGCCCCGCATGGGCCTCCCTGCTTGGTGGGAAGCCTGCTTCTCCCTCTCCCACTCCCCCTGCTTGCATTCCCTCTCTTGCTGTGTCTCCCTCTGTCAAATAAATAAAATCTTTAAAAAAAAAAAAAGGCTTGCCTTGGCTGATCGATGAGGCCCTCAGAGCCGGTACCTCACTGGTTAGAGGGGAGCAGACTGATTTTGGAACTCTGGTAGCCAAACTTCTAATATGCCTGTCTGGTTCTCAGGATGGCCTGGGCACTGTTGAGCGGACCCAGGATTCCGAAGGCTCTTTCAAATTGGAGGATCCCACAGAGGTTACCCCAGGATTGAGCTTCTTTAACCCTGTCTGTGCCACTCCCAACAGCAAGGTAGGTGGGCCAAAGGCCGGCATTTCCAGCTGTCTTAGGTCATCTCTGCATTGGCTGTGACAGCACAGTGGGAGGAAAAGGGGGAGAGGTATAATCAACTTGCTGGGAGGTGGGAAACGGGCATAGGCCAGAGTCTTTTTTTTTTTTTTTCAAGACACCAATCTTGGGGAACACTGCCTACTACAGCGTGCTGAGCATTTGTAGCAGTGTGGCTGGGCAGAGCTTCTGCCCCGACCCAAGATCTCTTCAGACCTGTCTCTGCCCTTCCTAGATCCTGAAAGAGATGTGTGACGTGGAACAGGTGCTGTTGAAGAAGACAGCCCCAGCTGCCTCCAACTCTGGCCTCCCAGAACTGAAACATGTAGCAAAAGAATCCCAAGAAAATAAAGCTCCAGGGAAGAAAAAGAAGCGAGCGCTGGCCAGCAATACCAGCTTCTTCTCTGGCTGCTCCCCTATCGAAGAAGAAGCCCACTGAAGTCGGACTTGTCCTCTCACAGCCCCTATCTGTCTTGGGAGATGCTTTCAGGTTGCAGCCAGAAGGAGTTTCTTTAATGACTCCTCTGGATTTCAGGGTTCTTGCTGTTGCAAAAAAAAAAAAAAAAAAGGTGGGGGGACAGCATGTTACCACATGGGAGGAAATCTTTGTTGGTTGCTGGCCCTTATTCTCCAGCCCCCTAGCCCCAGACTACTACTCTGTCTTCTCCAGAAAGGTGCCGAGCCACCTGCTGAAGAAAGAACCAACTGACCTTCTTGATGACTCATCAGGAGCCAATCCTCAGTACAATCTAGCTCTTTCTTTGTTGTGAGCAGGTAAGGCTGTGCCCCCACCTCCCCGATGGGGACAAGGCCGAGACTGTCTTACCTCTAGGTTGTCTCAGCTTCATGGCAGAGCCTGGCCAAGGTTGGAGGCCTGGCCCCAATCCTTCATCCCCCATCAGGAATGGGGGTGATTGTGGGATATTTCCTGCCCTGTCTCTGGATTGGGTTTTAAACAGTGCCCTCAGTTGTCTTCCATATTGCTGAGGTCAATGAAATCTTTTAAAGTGTTAATATTAAGTAAATAAATAAATCTTAGTCTAGCTACTGTTTGGAAAGACCCTCTGTGCCAGACGCAAAAAGAATCGCCTGTGTTCCTCAGCCTCTGGGAAGGCCCTCGAGGAGAATGAGGGCAAGCACCCAACCCAGGTCTCGCTCACAGTGAAGCTTCTTGTGTGACTCTGGGGTGGTATTGGGAGCTGTTCTGAATGCACTGCAGCCCGGTTTCTTGGCACAGCCTGGCCGTGGGACCACACTGTTGCCCAGTCCCAGGACAGCACAGTCCTGGCTGCCTGCTGTCTCCTTTGAAAGGGGAGGGGTGTGTTGTTTACTCCTTACTATGCATCAGGGTCCCCCAGCTCTGCTTAAAGCTAAAATGAGGCCAGCCCTGGCCTGCCAAACCGACTACTGACTGGCCTCGAAGTCTTCGGAGGAGTTCATGAGCCCTGGGCTAACTATCCCTGCATTCTGATCCCAGTCCCCCCACCTAACCGAAGGCTCCCAGAGCACACACCCCCAGCCCAGCACTGGGCCCACGGAATCCAGGACTCCTCTAGAATCCACCAAACCCCAAGAGAAGGAAACTGAAGGCAACCTATCTAAAATGGAGCCCGCAGGAGGCCTAGGTGGCCAGGCCGCCCTCTCTGGCCTCCAGCCAGCAAGCTGCCCTGCCTCTCTTTGCATTTTAATGACAAAGGAGCAAGGGAGCCTCTTGCCATTGCCAACTAGAGCCCCTGGATACAATGGGAAGGCAGAGGGAGGGCCCCCCCTTGCTCTTGGCAGAAGAGAGCCAGTCTTCCTTCTCACTGTTCCAAATTCAGTACGTGTCGGGGGAGGGGAAAGCGAATTTTTTCCCAAAGAAGATGTTTTTTCCCACCAACGCTGTGCAAGCCTCCCAGGCTTTGAGCCACTGCATCAGCCAAAGAGTAGAGAGGGAAGGTCAGTCAAGCCAGCAACCATCCCCCAGCCCTCATCCCACCCAGAGAGAGCCCTGTGCTTTTAGCACTGAGCTGACTGTAGCATACTAGCCAGCCTTCTCCTGCCAATGGTATGTATAGTAACAGCATCTTTTGCATGTGTTCATCTTCCAAAAAGCTTGTGACCCTAACACTACACTCTTCAGATGATTCCTAGAAAGAGACTCTAAATACCTTGGGGACAAGACAGCAGGAATGACACAAGGCTCGCTACATCCTGAATGTTCATCTCCTGTCTGGGGTGATGGGAAGGGGAGGGCTACTAGTGTCACCTAGGATTCACAAGGCCCATGGGGACCCTGGGTCCAGAAACAGGGCAACTTGCTACCCAGAGTTCAGGAAGTAGCTTGCAACCCTGTATGGGGTTTTCCATGCACCTTATAGAAGTGGAAGTAGGATCCCAGGAGGGAAAGGAGGCTAATGAATCATGGCCATCCTCCCAGGGATCTTGAGGGAAATGCTAGACTCCCTCTCTCCCTTTCTCTCTCTCTCTCTCTCACACACACACCCCTTCTTCCCAGGGGGTTGGCTGGGCCCCTTCTCCTCACTGCCAAGTCACAGAGTTGTGTGGTCACCTCCCCCCAGCTTCCCGCCCGCCAGTGCCCTCAGCCCTCACCTCCCTGAGCCCCGGGACAAAGCCCCGGCAGTGACTGAGAGGGGAACAGGAGGAGGGACAAGAGGGATGGGGAGGGCCGCACAAAGGAAAAGGAATTCCTTACGCCAAGCCCCCCAACCAGCAGGCAGCGAGTAAAGAAGCAGATCTGCTCTCCCTCCCCCCCTTCGCCCCCCCAACACTGGCCATAGAGCAGCTCTCAAGCCCTTCGGACATAAGCCACGCAGCCTCCTGTAGGTGGCAACAGTGCCACCTGTTTGACCGGTGGGGCTGAGCCAAGGACTAGAAGAGGGAGGAGACAGACAAACTCGGAGAGGAGCTGGGAAGCAGTGCAGAGCAGAGCAGAGCGCAGAGCTGAGCAGAGCTGCCGCTGAGACAAGGTGTGAGGGCTGGGGAAGGCTGGGGGTGACAGGCGGGAATGGTGGGGTGGAGACTGGTTCCCACCAGCCGGTGGTGGGGCTGGGGTCCAGGGATGGAGCAGCACCCCTGCTCAACTTCCCTGATTGGGGTTTTCAGGCTACTGAGATCCTGACCCCAGCCTACAGACAGCTCCTGGAGGGAGGTGGGACTCTGGAAGACTGTGTCTGGGGTACAAGGGCAGGACCTGAAGGGAGGCAGAAGTGTAGATGGAGCCCCAGGCAGGCTACTGGAAGCCAGTCCCAGGATGGGAAGAAGCAGGGGACTCCCTTTAGGCTGTTTTTTTTTTCCCCTGGGAAGGGTCTCAGAGAGGGGAGAGTTTTCCTTCCCCTAGCTACAGCCCCCTTACCCCTCCACTCCGTACCCTAATCCTCCTTTCCCAAGGCCCCGGTGGGGTAAGGAGGGCAGTTTCAAGAGCAGCCACACCCTCCTCCTTTCGGGGACCGGCCACTATGTCCCCCTCTAAGACTCCACAGCTTTCGGGGGCCCAGATGACAAGGGCTTGTGTCCCTCAGATCACACACACTGTGTGTATCCAGGGGTTCCTCTACACACTCGAAGCCATCTAGAAACCCATTAGTACTGACAGCCACTAGTGCGTTCACACATACCAAGGCTGACACAAATCGCACACCCTCTCAGGTAGAAAGATACACACCCAGCCTAGTTCGGGGACCAGTAAGCCAGCTAGGTCTCAGTGTGACCCAAAAGCACAAGGTCTAACAATCCTGGGGCCCCAACACAACCACGCCCCCCACCACACTCAGGGGCGCACGCGCGCATACACACACACACACACACACACACACCTTTGACCAGTATTTGTTGTACTTTCACCCAAGTGAGCTCAGAGGGTGGGGCCCCGAAAAGGGAGAAGGTGGAGACTGGGTTCCTGGCTGGGGTTGGGGGGGTGACTGGGCAGGATGACTGGGCAGGAAGGGACACGACTGGGGTGAAAGAGCTTGGATTTTCCAGGTGTGTGCGGACAGGAAAATGTTTCCTTTGGAAGGCTGGGAGGAGACCCAGGCAACCTGTGGCCCTCCAGTCTTCCTCTCACTGACAGTGCCCCTTGCCCCCTGGGAGGTGGAGACTAAGGATCTTTTCAGTCAGGGCTTTGTGGTGTATGCAATCTCTGTATCCATAGCAACTGGCCAACTAGTGGGGCCTTCCTTAGCCTCAGGTCAGAACTAGAACCTCCGCTTCAGGTTATTCTTGGTTCCTGGGGTGGAAGGCTCCCCACCATGGGGCTGCCTGAAGCTTGGCCAGATCGGCCTCAACTTGCCCGAAATGAATTTGCCCCACCCCAGGCAGTTTCTCCCAAGCCCCCACCCTTGGGCAAGCACGCAATCCCCAGAGCTGGATGGATGCTGTTAACCATGGAGGAGTTGGGGCGGGTGGGTACGCATCCCTCCTGCAAAGAGGCTGGACCTCCTGGGTCTCCCACTGACTTTTCAGGTCTCCAGATTCAAGGGAAAGAAAGACCCCAAAGATTATCCCCCACCCTTGGCTCATGTCCTTGTCCAATCTGGCATTTAGGGCAGCCCCATGACCTCCCGTTGCTGAGCAGCGGCCCAGGCCTCTGCTCCTCCCCACCCCCAGCTCCTCAGATATGCTGGGAGGGAGGCTGGGCTCCGCCTTCTGCCAGGGTCCCTGATGGCTGAGTGTCCCTTCTCCCAGGCCCTCACCATGGCCGAGTCCCCCGGCTGCTGCTCCGTCTGGGCCCGCTGCCTCCACTGCCTGTATAGCTGCCACTGGAGGAAATGCCCCAAAGAGAGGATGCAAACCAGCAAGGTGGAGTAGGGATGGGGGGGGACCGGAAGTCCGAGGCAGAGGCCGCCTGGAGGGGATAAGGAGGCCCAGTGTGCTCAGAGGCAGCTGGGGGGAAGGGGCTTTCTCTCCCCAGGAAGAAAATCTCTCTCTGCCCGAAGAGCAGAGCAGAGCAGAGCAGCCCAACGCCTGGCAGGAAGCCCCCTTGAGCTGCCATCCGTTGGGGACTGTGAGCTGGAAGTGGGGATCGGCTGTGAGCTTCTCTCCTGCCCCTTTGCAGTGCGACTGTATCTGGTTTGGCCTGCTCTTCCTCACCTTTCTCCTCTCCCTGGGCTGGCTGTACATCGGGCTCATCCTTCTCAATGACCTGCACAACTTCAATGAGTGTGTCATGGACCCCCTCCTTCCTCAGCCTCCACGTTAATCTCTACCCCACCTTGAGACCCCTGGGTGCTCAGTCATCCCCAGCCCTGCCCAGCTGCCCTGCTGCCCAACCTCCTTAGAAAATTCCTCCACAGAGTCCACGTCCCACACCCCCCACCCCCGTCAAGTCCTTGGGGCCCCTGGCCCCATGAAGGGCTTCCCCTCACTCCCTTCTGGTCATCCTTCTGGGCCCATCCACCTCAACTCCCCTTAGGCCACTATTAACACCCCTCCCCTCCACTCAGGCACTTTCCTCTCCCTTCCCACAGATTCCTGTTCCACCACTGGGGACACTGGATGGACTGGTCCCTGGCATTCCTGCTGGTCATCTCTCTACTTGTCACATATGCATCCCTGCTATTGGTGGGTCGGGGAGCGGCCCGTCTAACGCCCCCCCAACTCAGTCCTCCCTTCCTGCTCAGCTTCTCTCCCTGGCCACCCAGGGGAGGGCCCGGGGGAGGCATCAGCCTGGGAAGCCCATCTCAGGGACCCCTCTGGGTGCCTCATTACTCCCACCACCCTCTGCCTCCAGCTCCTGGCCCTGCTCCTGCGGCTCTGTGGCCAGCCTCTGCATCTGCACAGTGTCCACAAGGTAGAGTGGGGGATGGGAGTGAGCGGGAAAAGGGAGGCCCTGGGCCCGGCACTCAGCCAGTTCTTTGCTAAGCACCCCAGTATTCTACCCGTGGACTCAGGCTTAGGACCTGAACCCCAGTAAATTTGTGTTGAGTGAAAGAAGGAACGTGGATTAGTCAAGGGGAAAGAAATGGTCCTGTTGTCATAGAGTGTGGGTGGGGGTGGAGGGAGGGGCACAACCTGGGGAGCTATGAGCCCAGGTTGACAAAGAAGGACCCATTTAACCCCGGTCCCCCAGATGTTGCTGCTGCTCATTATGCTTCTTGTGGCCGCTGGCCTTGTGGGACTGGATGTCCAATGGCAGCAGGAATGGCGTAGCTTACGTCTGTCACTGCAGGTGAGTGACTGATCCCCATTGCCTAGGTGGGAGCCTTGGCCTGCGTCCAACCCCCTGGTCCCCAGGGCTGCGAGTAGCTCTAGACCCAGGACCTGGGAGGGGCACTAGAGAGAAGAACTCTTCTCCACAGGCCACAGCCCCATTCCTTCATATCGGAGCAGTTGCTGGCATCACCCTCCTGGCCTGGCCCGTGGCTGACACCTTCTACCGTATCCATCGAAGAGGTGCCAACTCCACTCCTTGACATACCCCCACTGGCCATTGATGCTTCTGCCTCCTGCTGCCTGTTCTACTGCACCTGCACTCTGCTCTCTGCCCGCCCCTACCCCACCTCAGCTCACCCACCACCCTCTCTCCATAGCCTATGCCCCACTCCCCACAGGTCCCAAGACTCTGCTCCTGTTCCTATTTTTTGGAGTTTCCCTGGCCGTCTACCTGGCCCCACTATGCATCTCCTCACCCTGTATTATGGAGCCCAGAGACTTACCCCCCAAGCCTGGTCTGGTGGGACACCGAGGCGCCCCCATGGTGAGCGCTGAGGGGGATGCTGGCAGGGTGGAGAGGGTCTGCTCCTCCAGGCTGCAGCATCAGGCCTGTGAGCTCCCAGGCTCCCACCCCTCTCTGCTACCTCCCTGTCAATTCCCTTGCCCAGCTGGCCCCCGAGAACACCCTGATGTCCCTGCGGAAGACTGCTGAATGTGGAGCCGCTGTGTTTGAGACCGATGTGATGGTCAGGTGAGAGAAGCTGGGGGCGCAGAGGGATGCAGGAGGGGAGCTCGGGAAGTGATGAGCAGTCCCAGAGCTCAGCCCTCTGACCACCCCCTTTGTGCCCTCAGCTCTGATGGGATCCCCTTCCTCATGCATGATGAGCACCTGAGCCGGACCACAGATGTGGCCTCTGTGTTCCCAGCCCGAACCTCCTCCCACAGCAGTGACTTCTCCTGCGCCGAACTGAAGAAGCTCAATGCCGGGACCTGGTTCCTAGAGGTAAAGACAGCCTCACAGAAGAGGCAACCACCTGTAGGGCCACTTGGGGGAAAGTTCATTCATCAATAAGTATTTTCTGAGCCCTGTGCTGAGCTACTGGTATCCAGTCTCTGCCTGCAAGTCACTCCCTCCAAGGACAGGACAGAGCTGAGCCAACAGGCTATCAGAATAGGAAAGCTAGAGTGATCACAAGACCTTTACGAAATAGGGAGGAGAGAGGGCCACCTGGGTGGCTCTGATGGTTAAGTGTCTGCCTTGGGCTCAGGTCATGATCCCAGGGTCCTGGGATCCGAGCCCCACATCCAACTCCCTGCTCAGCAGGGAGCCTGCTACTCCCTCTCCCCCTGGCCCTCCCCTTGCTTGTGCTCTCTCTCTCTCAAATGAATAAATAAAAGGTGAAAATAAATAAATAAGTAGGTAAGTAAATAGGAGAGAGAGCAAAGCTGCTGTTTGGCTCAGTGGGCATGGGAGAGGATCAGGAGCGGTTTCCCAAGAAAGAAGTCCTGAACAGCACATGAAATGACAGTAGTTTTTAAGGTGGGGAAAGCAGGGACTATAACTCTAGTCAGAATGAAGAGCATATGCAAAGCACAGAGGCATGAAGAAGTGTTTCCAGCAGACAAAATTGGCTCAGTGTGACCAAGAGATAAAATTCATGGGAGCAGTAGGAAGTGGGACTGGCAAGGGGAGCAGGGGTTTGGTCTCGGAGGCCTCTGAATGCCAGACCCAGTTCAGGCTCGGTCCTGTAGGTGACAGAAAATATTCATTAAGGGTACTTTATTTCTTCAGTTTCTCTTTTCCTGATTATCAAAGTAATACACATTCCTCTTAAAAAATTAAGCATCAGAAAAATAACCTAAATGATGAAAAGCCTCCCATAATCCAACTCCTGAGATACTCATTGCTAACAGTTGGACACATAATTCCATGTGTCCATATACATGTATGTACACACATGTACTTTTCATTTTGCATGAATAGGATCACTTCATATATTCCTTTGCAACTTGACTGGTTTTTCATTTGAACTTTATGTAAGATGACATGTCAGAGGGATCAAGATCGGGGCTATCTGGGTTTGACTCCTGGCTTCACCACCTGCTAGCTAGTGTGAGCCTGGGCTCCATTCCTTAGTCTCTCTGGGCTTCATTTTCCTCATCTGTAACACGGGCATCATAACAGTACCTTGGGACGATCAAAGAAATTAATATACATAAAGTACTTCTAACACTGCCTGGCACATAGTCAATGCTTAATAGGTATTAGATAGCTTTGCTTTGTCCGTGTTGGTGATTAGGAGGTAAGTCATTTGTTGATTACAAGGGGACAAGAGGAGAGTGGCAGAGGTTTGGGACAGCCACTAGGGATGGAAGAAGGAGCAAAACAAGAACAAGTAAAAGGATGGTTAAGTGGGGCACCTGGCTGGCTCCGTCGTTAGAACATTCGACTTTCAAGATCATGAATTCGAGTCCTGCATTGGGCATAGAGCTTACTTTAAAAAAAAAAAAAAAGGATGATGAAGTGGCGCTAAAGGTGAAAAAGGACTAAAGTGACAGTCCACACGATGTGCTCTGCCCCACAATTCTAGGTCTGGAGGAGGCAGACAATTATAGAATTGAATCAGAGTTTGGGATTTTGGTGGGGGTGGGGGCAGGCAGGGCAGGAACAGAGTGGAGGGTGCTGTGGAAAAGTCATTCAAGCTGTGGATGAACCAAGGGTAGGAGAGGATGTAGGTGTGGCAGAAAGGGGTTGATGGACTGGGAGGAAACCAAAGGGTCAAGACCCCAGAGGTCTATATGAGACCAAAGAGAAAATGTAGCAGGAAAGAGGAAGTAAGGAAACTGGGAGGGTGGGAGGTTGGGAGGTGGGTGTCACAGCGTAAGGTGTTAGATGGTCTGGAAAGGGCTACAGTTGAGAGAAAGAAAGACCGTAGCTCAGAGGTGCACAGAAGCTGGGCGCCAAGTGGGGAAAATGAGTGAAAATGGAAATAGCCTAAAGGTTCCTTCTGGTCTTAAAATAATTTTCCTGTTCTTACAGAGGCAACCCTTCTGGGGGGCCAAGCGGCTGTCAGGCCCTGATCGGAAGGAGGCTGAGAACCAGACGGTACCAACGTTGGAAGAGCTGCTGAAGGAAGCCGCAGTCCTTAACCTTTCCATCATGTTTGACTTGCGTCGCCCCCCACGAAATCACACATACCATGACACATTTGTGAACCAGACCTTGGAGACCGTGCTGAGTGCAAGGGTGCCCCAAGCCATGGTGATATTGCCAGGACCCAAGTGCTCCCTCTTGCCCCTCTCCCCAGCCACTGCCTTCCCAAGGCCCACCCCAACTCATATACTCCCTTCTGTGGTCAGACCTCTCTTCCCCCGCCCCCTGGTTCTGGAACCCCCAAACTCTCCCCAGCTTCACGCCCATCTTCCCTGAACCACAGGTCCTTTGGCTACCGGATGAAGATCGGGCCAACGTCCAACAGCGGGCCCCCAGGATGCGCCAGATATATGGACAGCAGGGAAGCAACAGAACTGAGAGGCCCCAGTTTCTCAACCTCCCCTACCAAGACCTGCCACTCTTGGATATCAAGTGAGTGCCAGGGGAAAGGAGCCGAGGGGACCCCAGGAAGCTCCATGGCAGGGTGGAGACACCTCAGGGAGGACAGAAGCCGTTCATTTATTCACGTGTACAACAAATATTTATCAATATATCTAACACTCACTCTGTGTCAGGCACTCCCTGTGCAGGTTTTGGGCATACATACCAGCGAAAGAGACAGATCATAAACCAAACAAAGTACACACAGAGTGGATAGTGATAGGTGATAGGAAGGTAGTGAGATGGGGAGATGAAGGAGAGCCCTCAGGTTTGGGAGTGAGGGCTCAAGAGGGGCCACATTGGGAAAAGTTGTTAAAGACGTGCTGTCTGGGCTGAGACCTGACCAGTCACATGGAGATCCTGAATGATGACAAGAGCTGCAAGAGCAAGGACAGCAGCCAAAGGAAGGGGAAGCTGAGGCTGGGGAGGTAGGCAGGAGTCAAACTGGGTAGGCCCTTGGAGGCCACAAGAATGGTTTTAGATTTCCTTCTTCACCAAAGAGATAAGTGCAAGAGAGAATAGGTCCAGGTGAGAGACGAGAGAGTGCCAGATGTGAGCTGGGCCCCAGAAGCGGACCGAGCCAGTAAACAGGATAGACTGCAAATCATGCAGTTGCCAAGGTCTCTTATAAGGTCCCTGCGGTCACAGAGGGGAAAAAAAAACCCATGGCCTGAATGATAGCCCAGTAATCGCAAGTATTTCAAGGACCTCTCCCAGAGCTGTCACCGTGGAGGGAGACACGACATTGGCTTTGGCCCTCCCTTAGTCTTGCCCTAGCCAACCTCAACTATGGATCATGTTTCCAAAAGACATGAATCAGTAATGAATACACTGGTGATGAAATCAGGGCCCCAAAAGGCCTACACACTCCAAGACTGTGGACCAAATGTACTGACAGGAAAACACAACAGGGATAGATGCAGAGACCCCAATCTGCGGTCCAACGGAAGTTCGGTTGCAACAAAGACAAGAGAGATCCTGGCATTCAGCAGGAACATGTGCGAGAGAGACCGGGGCTTTGATTGAATAGTGTGCATATTAAGTCATCGGTGGCATGTGACATTGCCAAAACCAACCTGACCCTGGGCTGCCTGAGCGCAGGCATCGTGCCCAGAAGCCAGGAGGGGTTTTGCTGTACTCAAAGCTAGGCCAGGCCCACCTGGGATATCACGTTCAGAGGCAAGCCCCCACACTTGAAAAAGAACACTGAGAAACTGAAGCAAGGACAGCTTAGGCGAGGTTTGGATGGCCAAGGGAAGGAGCAGGCAGGTCCCCCAGCCCTCGGGTTGAAGGAACTAGGGCTGCTGGGCCTGGGGACATGGTCACCTGTTCCTCAGACCTCCCAAGGACTGTCGTGGGACAAAGAGGAGAAACACATTCGGGAGCCCCAGATGGAAAAGCTAAGATCCAGAGGTGGGCCCCACCAGGAGGCAAAGTGCAGTCATGCAAAGAAAATCACCGTTGGTCAGGGGCTGCTGTGTAAAGATCAAACTGATAGTTCCTTGGCAGCGAGGCTGTAGACTCAAGCGTGGACGGGGGCTGTCTTCTGTGCCTCGTGCCCCGTGACCCTCGATGTTCCTGTTTCCCACCTCCACAGGGCACTACACCAGGATAATGTCTCGGTGAACCTGTTTGTGGTGAACAAGCCCTGGCTCTTTTCCCTGCTCTGGTGCGCAGGGGTGGATTCGGTCACCACCAACGATTGCCAGCTGCTCCAGCAGATGCGTTACCCTGTCTGGATCATCGTAAGGGCTCTGGGACTGTCCCCCCACGCCTTCCTCCCCTGTCCCCGCTTCTCCTTAACCCAGGCCCTCTCTTCCTTACATAGTCCATGCCCTTCCCCCATATAATACCCTTGGCGCTCCGGCCACCAACAGGTGCCTCTTCCTCTTCCCGTAGCCCCCTCAAACCTACCTAATGATGTGGGTCATCACCAACTGTGTGTCCACCCTGTTGCTTCTGTGGACCTTCCTCCTCCAAGGGTGAGTGCTTCACGCCTCGGCTTCCTGGGTCTTCACTCTCCCCACAGGGTCCCGGGGATGGGGGTGATTCAGACCCACATATGCTGCCGGGAGCACAGGGTTGGGGCTATGTGGTTCCTTTGAGGGTCTGAGACCCTTCCTTCTATGCCAAATTGGCTGGAACCCAGGAAAGGCAGTGTGGGGGAACCTGGGATCCAAAGGTCATGCATGAAGCTGGCTGAACTTGTAATGGGAAGCTTTTCTCCCTTTAGGAGATGTAAGAAGGAGAGAGAGAAAACTGGTAAGGACATTCTCCCCTCACCTCAATTTTCCTCCTCCTCTAGCCTGCCCTTTGGTCACTCCCTATATGTCCTCCCCTCTCCCCACCCCTTGCTCTAGGCTTAGAAACAGCAGTGCTGCTGACCAGGATCAACAATTTCATAATGGAGTGAATGCCCAACCCTGGACCCCCACCAACCAGAGCCTGAGGCCTGTCTGGACTGACTAACAACAGGGAAGGGAGAGTGGCTGAGTGGGGATGGGGTGGGGTAAACTTGGCCAACGGAAGGTTTTGAACCGTGAGGGCCCTCTGCACAGATTGTGGGCATGCAGCAAGCTTCCACGGAGTCTGACTCCCCTCAGGGTTTTGACCTGAGGTGGTTGGGAAGACAGTCATGGGAGGTTTCTCCCCAAATGAAACTAGAACAGAGGAAGTGGGAAGGAGGTTGCCACAATAATGTTTCAGATCTGCCTGTACCTATTCTTGTGTAGAAGGCACAGGGTGTGTCAGGGACAGACCAGCTTGGACCAGTGACCGGAGGAGATGACAGAACGGCCTTTCCTGAGAACTAAGATGATGGAAACACTAAACCCACTCCATTCACTGTCCCTCCTGACCGCCGCAATTTAACTGCTTTCCTGCTTAGATGCTGGGGGCTTAAGAGCCCATGTAGCTGTTTAATTCTGCACCTATAGGTGGCTTTTTGCTGTTCACAGACTTTTCTTCAAGACTGGTTGGCTCCTCCTACGTTGTTAAGCTGATACTTAATGAATTTAACCCCTGTTGGGTCGCGGTCTGATCTTTTCAGCGCGGGGGCTTGGGTTGGGGGGTGCACCTTCCATCCCGGCCTCATGTGACATGACACTGAGGGGTCATTAAGGGGAGGTTCTTGGGCTGGAGGCGGGAGGACCACCTCCCACAATGAAGGGCTGCAAGAGAGGAAGCAGGAAAGCAACCCCCGCGGGGGACACTCTGGGGGGCCCGAGGCACGCTGTGCAGAGTTGCGTTGTAGCTCCACCTTGTGGTCACCTGCCGCAAGAAGAAGGCTGCGTCAGCCGTCACCGTGACGTATGAATGCCACCTGTTTTCCGTGCGGGTTGGGGACCTGTGTCCTTGACTCTAGACCCTAAGGGTATAAGCCGATTTCCACAAAATTTTCGCCTCTCTGAGCTGCGGCGCGCAGGGTCTGGTTCCCAGGCCCTCCTTCCCCTCGAGAACAAGTTCCCCAGTGTGTTTGCTGTTCGTGAGGTCCTGGGCTAAAACCAGTGAGGCGCTGATCTAGGGTGAGGAGTCCGGTAGAAGGGGGAGGGAGGGGGCCAAGGCAAAACCGGGGACCGGAGCAGGCTCTGTGGCCGACTCTTCAGTCCCCCACCGCACCAACATTCACCCCCGTACGCGTCTCCATACGAAAGGAAATTGAATTAAGACGCTGGCGAGGTCAGGAGTTTCGGTTCTCAATTCCTCTCTTCTCGCCAGACTGGGACCTGGGGGCGGCACTAGCCCCTCCGGACAAGACCCTACTCGATTCCAAGGCAGCCCCCTCTCACCCCAGCCCGGGGAACTACGATTCCCAAGATACCCCTGACCGCTTCCGGTCTCGGGATGGACGGAAGCGTGTTTGAATTTGTATTCCCGCCCCCTCCTCCGTCTGGGTCCCGCCCCTTCCCTTCTCACCGCCCCGCCCCCGCCATGGATACACATGCACACACGTACACAGGCAGTGCTCCAAGCCAACATACCTGGCCTGCAGCTGGCGCGGTGGGAGGGGGCGGCGGCGCTCAAGGGAACCGGAGGAGGTAGGCGCCTCAGGAGCCAACGCCACGGCTGCTGTCTGGTCCCAGTCTCCTCGGATGTCCACGCCGCCTTGCAACAGCCAGGTCTCCCTCACGCACTACCTTTTCAAGCTGCATTTCCTTAGTTTTTCCTTGTTCCCGATCCGTCCCTCCATCTGACCGACCGCTGGCCTCACCTCCGGGGCGCGCAGCCTGTCAGGTACTGCCAGGCTCTCACCTCTCAGCGCGCACCTCCGCCCCGCAGCCCTACTTTTCTGCCCCTTCCCAGGCGTCCAGCCTCGCAGCCCAGCAGCCTCTAACTCACCTCCCCTTCCGACCCAATCCTGACACTCTCCAGGCTGTCCAGCCCCCGGGGCCTCAACTTCTCAGCTCCCAGGCTTTCCGCAGCAGTCGTGTAACCGCCGGAATGCTGGGACCTAGTCCCAGACCCTAAAGCCCCTAGCCCCTGAGTCGTCGGCCCTGAGCCTGCCACCGCCTATCCTTACCGTCTTCCCAGGAGGACTGGGCGGCTATGGTTCACTTAACTTCTATGAGGCCTTCGGCTGGAGACTGGGACTGACAAAAACTTAAGGGTGGAGGGCCTCAGGGAGCTGCTCGTTGGGGTTGGGGTGCAGTTGCTCTCCGTTATTTTTAGCTGCTGACTCACAGCTCCTGGCATCCGGGTTTGGGGCTAGCAGGCTGGGCTAGGGGGCTATTAATAGAGCCGAGGCACAGCCCCGACCCAGTTCAGTTTGGAAGCACAGGGAGGAAGGAGCCTCCCTCTGTCACCATGCCCTGTTGGAGACGTTGTGGACTGAGGCAGTGGCTGAACCAGTACCTCTCTAGCTACCAGTACCTCAAGCCTAATATCTCTACCTTGAAACTCCCAAGAGAAGGCACACAAGACTCCTGGGCACAGCTCTCCCCTCAGTTTGCCATGGCTTGGGGTTCTGCCACAATGAACCTCCTGTTGTACTATCTGAGAGTGAAGACACAAGCCCCAAGTAGAACAGTTATTGTGGCTACAGATTTGGCTTGCCTGGAACTACTCTTGGGCTAGAATACTGGGTTACCAGGAAGAAAAGCTGTGGCTTTCTGGTCCCCAAAAGCCCTTATAAGGATGGGGTACTTCAGGATGGTCCTAAAAGAGAGGGCAACAGAGCCGAGAATTTGGTAGCCCCATACTAGACACAACACTAGGAAACTGCTGAATTCTGTATTTACCGCCTGCCTAGTCTTTTGCTTTCCCTCTTGTTGGGCTCCCTACTCACAGGGGTCAACAAACCTCAGGATGTCTCCCAACTCCATAGGGAAACCTAATTTAGGAAAGCCACTGAGAAACTTGGCTCCGCCAAGATATAAATGATCTTTTATGTATCGTCGTTTCTATGGAGACTTTTTTTTATTTCAATGGGCTAACGTAGGAACTCCTGGCGTGCCTGGGTGGCTCAGTCCATTAAGCGTCTGCCTTCAGCTCAGGTCCTGATCTCAGGGTCCAGCTCCTGGGATGGAGCCCTATGTCTGGCTCTCTGCTCAGCAGGGAGTCTGCTTCTCCCCCTCCCTCTGCACGTCCCTCCTGCCCCCCTCATGCTCGCTGTCTCTCAAATAAATAAATAAATAAAATCTTCTTTTAAAAAAATAAATTAGGAATTCCCTGATCCATACATCGGGAATGGTGGGGAAATCTTGATACTTTACTGGACTACTCACCAAAAGTTTTCCCACCCACACCCAATTTGCTAGAATTCCCATTCACCAAGGATGCACACCCACAGCAATGGCCCCTTCCTTGTAAACCAGAAACTTCTGCCTTCAAGCGACCCAGATCTCCAGCTCCCAGGGGAAACCAGAGGGCTCTGGGACAAGGCTGCTTGTTTCTCCACATACAAAATCTGTCTTTGTATACAGGTCCACCTTCAAGAATGAGCCCAGATTATCATACAGCAGCAGGCCGCCCTGTCCCAACCGGGTCATTTTGCTGAGGGCTCCAGAGACGGTGGATGGGATGAGAAATGGTCTCTCTCCTCCTCCAGGACCCCCTCGCCTACTACTCTTTGGTGGCATCATTCTCTGCGCAGACCCCTCGGTTGCTTAGCAACCACAGCAGCCCGCAGGGGCGCGGGGCCGCTTTGGACCTGTAGGGGGCGCCTGCCTCCCTGGGGCCTCAGGCTGGAGCTCTAGCAGTTGAGAGTGTGTGCCAAGTGTCAAAGCGTCTCAGGGTTGACCGCGTGCTCCCAGCCTAGCCAACCCAGTCCAGTCTGAGTCTCTCTGGAGTGAGTGGGGAGAAGTACACTATGGTTCTAGAGGGATTTTACTCATATTCATTAAAAATGAAAAGATGAAAGAGGGAGGGAGAGAGAGCGCGAGCGGGCGGGCCGGAACCACTCAGTAGGGATGGGACTATGGGGAAGGCATGTTTGACCGTCTCCATTCTCTCCAGGCCTACCAATGCTTATTCCTCAATCGGAGCCGTTCAGAGGGTCCAGGCTACAGCGGGCTTTCTTCCCGAGCCACTTTTTGGATGTGGAAAAATGAGTCTAGCCCCCTTTTTGTCAATATTGTCAAACTGCTGAGCACATAAAAGACTCCAAGCTCCTGGGTTATCAGCCCAGCCTAGACTTGGTCAGAAAAAAAGAAAGATATTAATTCATTTGTTCAGTCAACAATAATAACTAACCTTAACGTGTTGTGTACCAGGGAATGTGTGAAGTGTTTTACATTTAATCCTCACAAAAACCTTACGATTATTTCCATTTCACAAGCGAAGAGACTAAAGCTCAGAGCATTTTCAAGGTCACCCGACTAGTGACTGTGTTGGATCTGTGAGCAACCGTAGTGTGCCAGGGTCTAAAATATAGAAAACAAGACACCACTCTCTTTTCACTACCTAATGAACACCTAATCACCCTTCAGGACCAAACTAAAAATGTGAGCTCCTTGGTGAAACAATTCTGAAGTCCTCCCCCCACAAGGAGAGTTGGTAACTTGCTTTTCTGTACAAACCTCTGAAACAGCACTTCTCATGGGGACTATAATGATCTGCATCTACATTTCCATTTCTCTAACTTGGAGCACCTCAGCGACAGGGCTATTTACAGTGTTTACTGTTCATCTCTCCATCTGGGTGTCTGATAGATACCTCAAACTCAACATGTCCCAATCCACACATCTGATCTCTCCCCTCGCACCCCCCATCCCCGCCGCAAGAATGGCCACTCCTAAGGCTGTCCTCATCTCAGTCAATGGCAGTTTCACCTTTCCCGTGGCTCTGGCCAAAAAGCCTTGGAACCACACCTCATATCCATTCTGTCAGCAAATCCTAGTGACTTTCTCTTCAAAATGTGGGTTCCTCTGAAACCTTTCATAAGCTGAAATGGCAAAAAAGCAATTACCATTAATGTGCATGGAAAAATTTTTGAGCATTCCCAGACCCCAAAAATAACCTCTCTTAGGCTTTTCTGATACCTCAGGGCACATCTTGCTAACGAATGCACAAAATAAATGGAGATAAAGCACAGATGCTCACAGATACAGTTCAAAGCCATGGTGACTGGATGCTGAGCTGCTGGGCGCAGTTCCCCAGGAAAGAGCTTGGCCAGGCTGCTCTAGCTGCTCGCTCTTGGTATTTGCCGCCTCTATCACTGATCACTGCAAAGCAAATGCCGAATGCTATTTTCACTTTTTTACTCCTTTTTAAAAAATAAAAGCAAAAATCCTCTTTGGGTTTCTTTCAGTTGGTGAAAACAGCTAGTGATGCGGGTCTTTCTTTGGAGCAAAGTGGTGTAAGGCAAACTTTTGAAACATGGGGGATACTGCACATCCAGAATCCAGCCACTTCTCTCTCTTCCAGCGCAAACGCTGTAGTCCAAACCACCATCATCTTTCACCTGAATCCCTGCAGAAGCATCCCAACCGGTCTCACTGCTTCCATCCTTGTCGTCTGTGGCCTCTTCTCCACACAGAAGCTTTGCTGAACCCAAGTCAGATCGTGTTAGTTCTCTGCACAAAACCCTCCAATGGCTCCCCATGTCTCTCAGGGTAAAGCCCAAATTCTTATAATGGCCTACAGGCCCTATACAATCTTATTCCCTACTAAATCTCTGATCTCATCTCCTGGTATTCTTCCCCTCCCTCATTCTGCTCTGGCCACTTGGTCCTCCTTGCTGTTCCTTGAAAAAGCCAGGGGTACTCCTTCTCCAGGACCTTTGCACTGGCTGTTCCCTAACTAGGTATACCCTTCTGTATGGCTCATCTCCTCACCTCCCTCAAGTCTTTTCTCAAATGTCACCTTCTCACTGAGGTCTACCCTGACCAACTATTTAAGATGGCCTCTATTCCAATTTCCAATTTCCAGTAAAAATAGCATATAAAGGAATGAAATAAATGACACCGTGAGAGGGGAAAAAAAAAAAAGACAAATCCAGAAGGTAGGAGAGTCTGCAAAACAACTGACTTGTACGCCTCAGAACATCAATGTCATTAATTAAAAAAAAAAAAGTAACAGACTTCTAGTTCTGGACCCAGTATGAGTAGATAAACTTCTCCCTATTCCTCCTGCTAACTACAGCTAAAATCCTGGACATTAAATATAAAACAAATGTAAGAAGACCGAAAGAAGGAGGAAAGACCTGACTTATTAGGTACCCCAGTGACCTGAACTCAAGGTATTGAGTTCCCTAGGCTTTCTCGTTGCTTCATATATCCCAGGCTGGTGCTGGAGAAGCCAGCAGCCTGGACCAGCCAATGGGCACAGACCAAAGAAAGCCTCAATAAATCCCTGCTCTCTCTAGCCAGAAGACCAGGCAAAGAGAGAGGGGGGAGCAGGCTTCCCACCGAGCAGAGAGCCTGACACAGGGCTCGATTCCAGGACCCTGAGATCAGGACCTGAGCTGAAGACAGAGGTTTAACCCACTGAGTCACCCAGGTGCCCCCAGGCAGAAAACTCTTAAACAAGAACCACTCTACTGTAACCAAACATCACAGAAAAGAACCATAGCCCCACCCATGCCAGTAAAGGCCAAGTAGAAAACCAGACCTCTACTCTTACTGGACTACCCCAACACTCTCTGGGGTGGTGTCAGAAAAGGCTGAATAGGGAGCCTGGACTTCCATCCCCACAGGGTAACATGGCTTCCTCTCCCTGCCGAATGATATCAGAATGTCAGAGGAGACCTAGTGGAGACTCAGGACTTCTGCTGCTGCTCTCCCTTTCCTCCCTTCCCAGTCTACTGTTCTACCATCTTTGCCCCTACCTGTACCACCCACCCATAGTCAATGGAGGCCCCCTGGGGACCAGGAAAGAGACACTTAACCCCTCCCAGCCAGAGAGGTGTCAGTGGAGGTCTAGTGGGGAGCTGGAATTCCCACCCCTGCCCAGCAGCAGGGAGGAGCCTCTGCCTCAGGTATCGGCTGACACCACTGGGGGAACTTGAACTTCTGTGCCTACCTGACAGTAACTAGGCAGTGGCCCCTTCCACTGATGGCAACAGTGTCAGAAGAAGCCTACCAGAGATAAGATTTAAATAAGATCCAGAGTCTCATAACATAATATTCAAAAATGTGTAGGATGTACTAAAAAAAAATCACTCATCATACCAGGAACCAGGACACCCTCAACTTGAATGAGAAATAATCCACAGGTGCCAACACCAACATGACAGAGAGCTTTCAATGATCTGACAAGGATTCTAAAGCGGCCAACATAAAAAAAATGATTCAGGGCACCTGGGTGGCTCAGTTGTTAAGCGTCTGCCTTCAGCTCAGGTCATGATCCCAGGGTCCTGGGATCAAGCCCTGAATTGGGCTCCCTGCTCAGAAGGAAGCCTGCTTCTCCCTCTCCCACTCCCCCTGCTTGTGTTCCCTCTCTTGGTGTATCTCTGTCAAATAAATAAATAAAATCTCTTTAAAAAATGCTTCAGTGAGCAATTACAAACAAGGTTGACACAAATTTTTTTTTTAAAAGATGGGGCCCCTGGGTGGCTTAGTGGGTTAAAGCCTCTGCCTTCAGCTCAGGTCATGATCGCAGGGTCCTGGGATCGAGCCCTGCATCAGGCTCTCTGCTCAGCAGGGAGCCTGATTCCCCCTCTCTCTCTCTCTGCCTGCCTCTCTGCCTACTTGTGATCTCTGTCTGTCAAATAAATAAATAAAATCTTTTTTTAAAAAAGTCTTGGCAAAGAAGTAGGAGAGACAATCAAGTATCTAAAGAAATTTTAGAATCAAAGAATATAATAACCAAACTAAAAAAATCAGTGGATGGGCTTACCAACAGGATGGAGAGGACAGAGGAAAGAATCAGTGAACTTGAAAATAGAACCTTAAAAATTACCCAATCTGGGGTGCCTGGGTGGCTCAGTCAGTTAAGAGTCTGATTCTTGATTTCAACTCAAGTCATAATCTTGAGGTCAAGAGATCAAGCCCCACGGTGGGCTCTGTGCTCAGTGGGGAGTCTGCTTGAGATTCTCTCTCTCTTCTTCTGACCCTCCCCCCAAGCTCTCATTTTCTTTCTCTCTCTCTCAGATAAATAAATAAGACTTTTTAAAAAAATTACCCAGTCTGGGTGCGCCTGGGTGGCTCAGTGGGTTAAGGCCTCTGCCTTCGGCTCAGGTCATGATCCCAGGGTCCTGGGATCAAGTCCCGCATCGGTCTCTCTGCTCAGCAGGGAGCCTGCTTCTCTCTCTCTCTCTCTCTCTCTTTCTCTCTCTCTGCCTACTTGTGATCTCTCTCTCTGTGTCAAATAAATAAGTAAAATCTTTAAAATTACCCAATGTGAACAAGAGGAGAACAGAATTTTCTAAAAAAATGTACAGTACCTCAGAGACATGTGGTGACTATCCCCTAAGACTTAACATTTGCATCATCAGAGTCCCAGAATGAGAAAAGAAAGGTGAGGCTGAAAAAGCCCTCAAGAAATAATGGCTGAAAATATCCCAAATTTGGCAAAAGATAAAACCTACTAATTCAAGAAGATGAACAAAACCCAAACGGGGTAAACTCAAAGAAACCCATGCCAAGATACATCATAACCGAAATTTTGGAAGCAAGGCAAAGAAAATCTTGAAAAAAGCAAGAAAGAAACAACAACTTACTTACAGAGGAAAAACAATTCAAATGTGGGTAGATTCTCATCAGAAACTATGAAGGCCAGAAGAAAGTGGCACGACACATTTCGAGTGTTGAAAGAAAAGAACTGCCAACCCCAAATGCTTTATCTAGTAAGTATCTATTCCATTTCATTGGAAATGAGGGGGACGTCAAGAAACCCTCAGAAAAAGGGAAGCTAAGAGACTACATCACCAGCAGACCCACCCTAAAAATATGGTTAAAGGCAGTTCCCAAAAACAGAATGAAAATGATAAAAGAAGAAATCTTGGGACATCAGAAAAGAAGAAAGAATTGAATGAGTAAAAATGGAAGTACGTGTAATAGACTTTCCTTCTCTTAAGGTGTCTGAATTATGTTTGATACTTGAAGCAATAAATATAACATTGTCTGATGTGGAGCTCAATATATGTGGAGGAAATATTTAATACAACCATACAATACTATACTGTAAGTAGGACATGGTAAAGGTATTTAAAGGGAGGTGAGCCTTCTATACTTCCCTCAACCTGATAAAACGTTGACAGGTAGATCTCTGTGGTGACCAAATAATTCTGTATCTTTGTTGCAGCAGTTGTTACAGGAATCTCCACTTATGGTAAAATGGCACAGAATTATAGCCACATCATGGGGTGCCTGGATGGCTCAGTGGGTTAAGCCTCTGCCTTCTGCTTGGGTCATGATCTCAGGGTACTGGGATCAAGCCCCACATCAGGCTCTCTGCTCAGCAGGGAGCCTGATTCCCCCTCTCTTTCTCTGCCTGCCTCTCTGCCTACTTGTGATCTCTGTCAAATAAATAAATAAATAAATCTTTTAAAAAATTATTTTAAAAAAAGAATTATACCCACATCGTACCGATGTCAATTTCCCAGTTTTTATATTATACTATAATTATGTAAGATGTAATCATTGAGGGAAACTTTGTGAGGGGTACATGGGCCCTCTCTGTACTGTGCAACTTCCTTGTAAATCTGTACTTATTTCAAAATGAAAAGTTGTTTTGTTTCGTTTTTAAAGATCGGGGCTATTCTAGATTTAAAGTGTTTAAAGACACAAAGGCGATGGGGAAGCCTTGATTAGATTCTGATGTTAAAACCATAAAAGGCAAATTTGGAGAAATTTGAATATGGATGAGACATTTGATGCTCTTGGACGATATGAAATTATTGTTAATTTTCTTAGATGTCAAAATAATATCATGGTCATGTAGAAGAATACAAGACGTATGCTGAAGTATTAGGGGAGAAGTGTGATGAAATCTGTCACTTACACTTGAATGGTTCAGAAAATAATGCAGCGCCATAATAGATCAATAGAGCAAATATAACAAGACAATACCAGTTGCTGAGTCTATGAGAAAGATATATAAATGTTTATTGTACTAGTCTGTCAACATTTCTGTATGTTTGTGAATTTTCATTTTTAAGAAAAGCTGGAGAGAACACGTGGAGGAGAGACACAGGATAAAAGCAAGTGTAGCAAAATGTTAATGACCATCCAGGTGACATTTGTTCCCTGTAACTTTTTTTCAATTATCCGTACACTTGAAAATTTTCGTATTAAAATGTAGAGGTAAAAAACTTGAAGAGAGATGGTTGCAACGCGGTGTCTTCCCCCGGCGTTCCCAACACCTTCTTCTCTGATCGACTTTTCTTTCTTTCCCCACAATGCCATACAATACTATACTACAAATGGAAACCTGTGCAGATATTTGAAGGGAGGTGAGGTTTCTATACTTCCTTCAACCTGATATAACGTTGTTCTGTGTGTTGCTAGATCCCCAAATCCTAGAACAGTGTCTGCACATAGCAAGTGCTAGATGAATGTTTGTTGAATTAGGAATGAATTTCTGCATCCCTAGGACCTAGGTCGAGGTCTCGCCTAGAGTAAGTGTGCAACGAATGTTTGTTGAATTGAACTGAGATCTACGTTCTACAAGAGAACTTGGAATAGACCTGTTGTACCAGGATGGTTTAGAGCATGAATGTTTGAATCAAATAGCCAGAGTCTGCGTCCTAATTTGGTCACTTCCCGCTGTATTAATATCTCTGAGCCTCAATTTCCTGATTGGTAAAATTAAGATAAGCATAGTAGCATCTTGGTAGGGGTTTTGTTGGCAAGTAAAGCACTTAGGACTTTGTAAAGGCTCGATAATTGGTAGCTAAGGACAAAACAAGAACAGCAAAAAAGGTAGTCTTCCCTGCATGTCATCCTGCCTCCGGCCCCCAACAGGCTGAGCGGGGGAGGTTAAGGAGATGTCCTTGGACAAGTATTCCCAAGTTCTTCTCCAGGTCCCCTGGAATAGTTTCTGTCACTTCAGATCCCTTCTTACCTTTCCTTCTGCCCTGGACTCTCTTTCCTCTTGGCACCCTGAAGCTCTTTCTCTCATCATAACCGTGTAGGAGTAGGGCGAAGGAGACAGGAGCCTGTGGGCCAGGGACGAGAGCTTAGAGCTCTCCTTTCCTCCTGTTCTAGGGTTGAGTTCCTCACTAGTGATGGAAGCAGGTCAAGTGTGAGATTGCGGTCATTTCAGGCCTAGAGGTTGAGAGAACAATAGTCCCGAGGAGGAGGCACTGACAGGAGAGTAGCCACATATGCCGCCCTCTTCCTCGGTCCCCTGTTAAGAAAGATCACCTTCCCCGCCCTGCTCCAACGTCCCTTCGGTCCGTTCTGCTGTTTCAAGTCTTTACTTCTGCTAGCCCCAGCTCAGAGCAAGCCCAGGGACCCATTGAGCATCTCCCTGCAACTCCCTCTTGGAAGTGGGGTGGGGTGGAGTGGGCAGAGGACGGGCTGAAATCGGAAATATGGAGGGCACTAAATCGGGGGCTGAGTTCACCCATGGCCCAAATTCCCCATCCCTGCTTTAGGGTCGGCGGTATCACAGATATCTGGGGAGCTGAGGCTGAGCCTGGGGTCGCCACTGGCTCTGTTCCTTTAAGGAGCCGCTGTTTAGCATTCCTGCCGCTGCCGCTGCCGCTGCTTGACTCTGCACGCTGATTGGCTGGAATCAACTGAGAAGGGAGCCAGGGAGAGATGCTCTTGACTCCACTCAGATCCATCCTGGGGACCAGTGCAGGAGCGGTCCTCTCAGCTCCCAGCCTCTGCCCAGGCTCCCGCTTCTTCTTTGCCGCTGGGCCTCGGCCCAGGAGCCACGACGGGCGACACGGAGCCGCCAGTGCTGGAGGGGGAGCCGTGGGTGCGGGGCAGCGTGGGGGCAGAAGCCCCGGGACGCCCGCCCGGCCCCAGGCCCCGTTCCGCCCGAGCACCCCCACGGGTGCCCCCTCCTTCCTGGTCCGAGCAGTGTGAGTGTGCCCGGGAGCCCGGCGGCGGCGGCGGCGGTGTGGAAACCGGCGTGGGCTGGGGGGTCCGGGCGGCGGGGGGCAGTGCCATGCACAAGCACCAGCACTGCTGTAAGTGCCCCGAGTGCTATGAGGTGACCCGCCTGGCTGCCCTGCGGCGCCTGGAGCCTCCTGGCTATGGGGACTGGCAGGTGCCCGACCCCTATGGGCCAGGTGGGGGCAACGGAGCCAGCGCGGGCTATGGGGGCTACAGCTCGCAGACCCTGCCCTCCCAGGCTGGGGCTACCCCCACCCCCCGCACTAAGGCCAAGCTCATCCCCACCGGCCGGGATGTGGGGCCAGTGCCCCCTAAGCCAGTCCCGGGCAAGAGCACCCCCAAACTCAACGGCAGTGGCCCCAGCTGGTGGCCCGAGTGCACCTGTACCAATCGGGACTGGTATGAGCAGGTATGGACCAGCAGTGGCGGGGGTGGGGGGAGGCGGTGGTAGGGAGATGGTGGGGCAATCCAGGGGGGCTGAAGAGTGGGGGCCTAGAGGCCTGGGGGGTGCAGCAGGGGTTCCTGGAGGCTTCGAGCTGGGGGAAACTGAGCCCTAGGGTTTCACCTGGACCAGGAGAGACGGTTGGAAATGTATGCTTCTCTGTGTGTGTCTGTTTGGGGGTCTCCATTTGGAGGGGATTGGGAGGAGCTGTGTGTGTCAGGAGGTGAAGGTATGGCGGAGGGGCACATTTTCTTGTGGGGGACTGGGTTTGTCTCCGTGTGGGGGTTTAGCAGCGTCTCTGTGTCTGGCAGGGGGCGGGAGGTTCTGCGGGGGCTGTGTATGGTGTATGTCTCCACAGGAGGGGAGGAGGGGGCACGGTGCTCTGCGTAGGGGGGACATATGTGTGTATGTGTGTATGTATGTTAAGGTGTGTGGAGGGAGGCACTGGAGCTCCTGTGAATCTATGTCGAGGGGGCCCATGTGTCCGGCTGCCTGAGCTTCATCCCTCCATGCCATGAGTCCCTTTCCGTCCCAGGCCCTTTGTGTGCACATGGACATGTGGGGATGTCTCTCTGAACGTGGAGGTGTCTCTGTAGGCGAGGCTGCAGGGATAGCTGTGTTTGCCTGTGTGTGGGGCTGCGTGTATCTGTGTGAGAGCGTGTGGCTCAAGTGTGTGCATGTGTGTGCCTGTGCGCGCACGCGCGCGTATGTGTGTGTGTGTGTGTGTGTGTGTGTGTGGTGTCCCTGGTGAGAGGCGCTTGACAGGCAAGGGAGGGGAGGGGGAGGAGGCGAGAGACACGTCCCAAGCAAGGCTGAGAGGCTGCTGAGAAGGACGGACTCTTTTGTCCCAGCAGCTCTGAAGTGTGTGTGTGCTGGGGTGGGGGGGAGAAACGTAAAGGGTGGGGGGACTAAAGCAAGCCTCTTTGCTCTAGAGCAGGCATGGTGCCTGGAGGCAAGCAAGGAAGGGACAGGTGCCCTGGTGCAGGACTGGCCCCAGCAGGGCATGGCACCCTTCAGTACCTCCAGATGTGAAAGAACTTGGCCCCCGAGCCCTGACTTGGCAGAGCTCAGGAACCCCTGGGTGCTGGGCACAACTCCGGCTTCCATTCCCAGTCTAAGCTGCCAGCTTAGAAAATGGAAGGAGCATCTGTGGGAGAAGCAGCAAAATGGAGGCTGGGCCGGCAGAGCCAGATCCTTGGCATGCACAGCTGAGGGCCTGTCTGCTTATTTGGCTCTGCAACCCCCAGGTTAGGGAGAGAGGAGAAGGAGGTTTCGCTGTCGAGGACAGGTGCTGCCTGCCCCAAGCTGGTGACCGTTCTGGCCGCCTCTGTCCTCCTCTGGGGATAGAATGTGCTCTCACTCAGAAGCAAAGGTGGGGACCTCCTAAGGGAGAGGAGTCCTCAGTTCTGGCCTCCTGTCTGTCTGCGCCCACTGCTTCCTGTGGCCCTTTCCTTGGCTCCTTGCCCTCTCCAGTGAATCCCCCTCTTTCCTTTTCCCCTGTATCCTGGGGCCCTACCCTTGCAAAAACACTCACTCACGCTTATCCTGCTCAACCTGCAGACAGGTGCCAGTCCCAAGACTGGGCCAGTTGGCCAAGGTTTCTTTGCCAGGGCTGAGCCCCAGATGGCCCCCGGCCCTGGGAGCGGGGTCCCCAAGCAGGGCAGTGGGAGGCTGGAGCCTCTGATGCTCGCCAAAGCTGGAGCTGGCCTTGAAGCATGGCTTATCACATGTGGGCACACATGGTACACCAGAGACATATGAGCGCTGCATGGGTGTCCTTTTGCCTGCATGTCTGTTGCATGTTACTTCAGGCAGCTGTTTTAGTTTCGGGGCTCTGAAAAGCTATCGGTTCTTCCCCCGTGGGATCAGGGACCAGAGTGGGGCTGCAGCTGGGGTCCTCCTCCCAACTCCCAGGGCTTCAGGGCATAAAGCCCTGTGGTCAGGCCCTGAAAAGGTGGAGGCATGACTCGCCAGCCTGCCCACCACCCACCTACGCCCCCCCAGCCACCTCCCCTCCAAGCCAAAGCTACAATGGAAGGGGAAGCATGCGAAGGAGCCCCCATCTTAGGTTTGCAGCTCCCTTCAGAGGAGTACGCCAGGGGTCGGGAAAGGGTCAATGCAGCCAGAGACAGATGGAGGAGGAGGTACTGGGATACCTGGGGAGAGAGGCAAGGGAGTCCCTCCATTCTTGGGGATGAGGGGAGCAGGTACTACTCGTCTGCCACAGTCACATTTTCACTTGACAATAGCCACAAGTATGTCTTGTCTGGGAGGCCAGCTCTGGAGGTTGGTCAGAACAAAGCTTGCTTCCATCCCCTTCCCTTGCCTCCCCTCCCATGGCTGCTGTATACTGAAGGCCAGGGGCTCCACTGCCGGTCCCTCTGTGGGTTATCAGCTTCTCCCTCCTCTGGGGAACCTTGTCCACTCTGCTCCCATCCCACCCCCGGCTTTGCCTCTGACTCCCACCCAGCTCCTACCCTGGCTTTTTTCTGCCGGGAAACACAAAGGGTTAGGTATCAAAGGCCCTTGGCAGAAAATGGATTCAAACTTTGACTCCTTCCACCCATTTGAAGAATCAGGTTCCTGGGGACACAGAGGAGATATAGAATGAGGGGGTATTCAGAAGGGTGCTCCTTTCCTTTTCTCATGAGTTCTGCTGGGGAAGGGCGTGAGTGGCCAAAACATCAGTGGCCTTGGCAGCTTTATTTAATCAAAAGAGCACCTGGAGATCCAGGTTCTGACCCTGGCTCTGCCACTAAATGCCAGTGCGCTCTGAGGTACAACCTGTGTCCTCCCTGGGCCCCGGTGTCACACCATCTGTCACATGAGGAAGGTTGGACGAGATGGTGTCTGCTGTCCTACCGGTCCTGACATGGTGGGAGTCTGTGATCCCTGAGTCAGGAAGAGCTATGGATCAGAAGGGGAAGAGGTCCCCATCGAGGCCACTGGGTGTGCCCCCATGGATGCTAGGTGTGGCATGGTTTGCCCACTGTGTTCCATTTCCACCAACCCCCTTAGGCTTGCGCTGCACCCCTCCTAAGTGAACTCCAAGGCCCTGGGGCCCAGCCTCTCAGTGAGTGCAACACTAGCTGGCTGGTCCCAGACAATTGATCTGGGCTAAATGGGTTCAGGGGGGATATGGCTGGAAGCGAGGGAGGGGTGTGGCCTCCTCAGGGTCAGCCTGTCCCCATCTGTGGCCAAGAGGCATCCTGGGGTCAATTCGGGCTCCTACTCTTCGGGTGGTGGGGGAAGAGCAGGTTGACCAGGAAGGCAGATGGGTGTGGGGGGGTGGTTCGGGAAGCGCTCAGGGAACTGCCCGTGTCTCCCCCTAGGTCAACGGCAGCGATGGCATGTTCAAGTATGAGGAAATAGTACTTGAGCGGGTAAGTCTGCCAGCGGGTCAGGATGAAAGAGGAGGGGAGGGTTCAGACCAGGAAAGGGAAGCGCCCTGTGTGTACCTCAGTCTCAAGACTTATTGGAGGGAGGCACCTGCATTGAGAGGACAGGAGGTTGAGGGGAGAGAGGAAACAGTGGCCCTGGGAGGCCACTTACTGCATCAATCAATCAACCAGCTCACAAATATTAATTGACCTTGCTCACTGAGGCCTGGGGAGTTGGGGAGGGGGGTGCTTGGCTGGGGCCTCTGGGCCAGAAAGGTTGCCACAGGCTGGGAAGCTGTATTTTGGCCTGCTGGGGGTTGGGGGGCCTTCTGAGGACTGGAGAACCTGCTTCTGGGGGGTGAGGGGAAGCGGGGGAGATCCAGAACTGTCCCTCTTGCCCTCTGAGTGAGCGGACCATGCCCCTCTGTCCCCTTCTGCAGGGCAATTCGGGCCTGGGCTTCAGCATTGCAGGGGGCATTGACAACCCGCATGTCCCCGATGACCCCGGCATCTTTATCACCAAGATCATTCCTGGTGGAGCTGCCGCCATGGACGGGAGGCTGGGGTGAGGTGGCTCGAAAGCAGGGCTGGGGGTGGCAGGGGCAGGATGAACATGAGGGGAAGAGGGCTGCCCGGCATGCGATGACCCTTTGGGTAGCTCTCAGAGGGGGCAGGGGAGGGGCGGCAGGGAGGGAAGGAAGGAGAGGTGGGAGAGGGGGTGGAGAGGCAGTGGTGGGGTGTCATGCTTCTCGGGCTTCCTCCTCAGGGTGAATGACTGTGTGCTGAGGGTGAATGAGGTGGACGTGTCGGAGGTGGTGCACAGCCGGGCCGTGGAGGCACTGAAGGAGGCCGGCCCCGTGGTGCGCTTGGTGGTGCGGAGGAGACAGCCCCCACCTGAGACCATCATGGAGGTCAACCTGCTCAAAGGGCCCAAAGGTGCAGCCCTCTATATACCTGTGCTCTGGCCAGAGACTCTGGGTGGCTCTGTAGGACATAGAAGGAGACAGCCTTACTCCTTGCTTGACTTCCCATCTCACTTTCCCTTACTGAGCTCGGGATAGCAGCCTAGTGTCTGGGTTCCCCCAGGGCGGGGCGGGGGGACGGTACAGAAAGGGGAGCTCCCCCTGAACCAGTGGGTTGGCTCCGGTGGGGAGTGGGGTCTGGCATTGACTGAGCTCTCTAATGTCTCCTTGTGGTCCTCTCCCACTCCCATCACTGCCCCTCTCCAGGCCTGGGTTTCAGCATTGCTGGGGGGATTGGCAACCAGCACATCCCAGGAGACAACAGCATCTATATCACCAAGATCATTGAGGGGGGTGCTGCTCAGAAGGACGGACGCCTACAGATTGGGGACCGGCTGCTGGCGGTGAGACAGCCTTTGGGGAGGCCCACATGATAGGGTGGGGTGTGGAGGTGGGGTTCTAGTAGCCTCTCACTCCACCTGAACCTCATTCAGGGGCCAGCATTGTGGGGGAGGTTTCAAGAGCATCATCATCTGATGGGATGCCTGGGTGGCTCAGTTGGTTAGCTTCTGCCTTTGGTTCAGATCATGTCCTGGGGTCTTGGGATTGAGGCCCACTTCGGGCTCTTTGCTCCAATGGGAAGCCTGCTTCTCCCTCTGCCTCTGCCCCTCCCCCTGCTTTTGTTCCCTCTTGCTGTGTCTCTCTCTGTCAAATAAATAAATAAAATCTTTAAGAATAAATAAATAGATAAAAAAGAGCATCATCGTCTGAGTTGCACACACTCAGATACCAAGGCCCTAGTTCTTTTCATGGCCGGGGCTCCCATACCAGCTCTACTGCTCTCTTAGTGCTTGTCCGCTTCTCACAGCACTGTATGGGGCCTCCGTTAGACAGAGCACCGTTGAATTTCCCGGAAGCTCCCCGGAGAGGCCCTCCCTTCTCCCAAGTGCCAGTCCTAAGGCCTTTCATCTTCTAGGTGAACAACACCAATCTGCAGGATGTGAGGCACGAGGAAGCCGTGGCTTCACTGAAGAACACGTCTGATATGGTCTACCTAAAGGTGGCCAAGCCGGGCAGCCTCCACCTCAACGACATGTATGCACCCCCTGACTACGCCAGCAGTACGTACCCATCCCCCTTGTCCCCAGCCTGAAGCCCCAGCACCCTGGTTTCTGGAGGGGAAGGAATTCAAACTCCCTGTTCAGAGAGGGAGAGAGAGAGACAGAGAGCGATAGTGCTCAGGAGAACTGAGTCCAGATCCTCGCTCTGTCCCTTGTAGCTGGGTGCCCTTGGACGAGTCCCTTTCCCCTGTCTTCAGTTTTCTCTTCGGCAAAAAGGAGCTAATGATATATGGGCTGCCTTCCTCATAGAACTGCTGCAAGGATCAAATGAGATCATGGACAAGAAAGCCCTTGGAAAACCGTATTAGGCTATAGAGATGTGAGGGATTATTATTAGTCACACCTCTAGTCATGCCTTTCTTTGTAGACTGCTTGACTTTAGCTCTTTCTAAGACTCACAGGAGTGAGCCCAGGATTCAGAAAGGGACTGTGGAGGAGGAACCCAGGGGTGGGGGTGAGGGGGTGGGGAGAGGGGAGGAGAGGCCTGAGGAATCAGCATCCCTCCGTGGCTTTTGTATCTCGGGTGGGGTGTGGGGCACGGTGCTTGATGGGGGTGAGGTAGGGACCTACAAAGAGTGGTCTCTGAACTTGTCCCTCCTTTTCTTGATTCCAGCTTTTACTGCCTTGGCTGACAACCACATAAGCCATAATTCCAGCCTGGGTTACCTTGGGGCTGTGGAGAGTAAGGTCAGCTACCCTGCTCCTCCTCAGGTTCCCCCTGCCCGTTACTCTCCAATCCCTAGGCACATGCTGGCTGAGGAGGACTTCACCAGGTAACCCCCTCCCCGCCGCCACCCCTTTAGCCTACTTAGGGATGAAGAGGATAGGAATCCGTTTCTGGCTAGCCACGGGTCTCCTTGTAGTATGGCCCAGAAGAGGAGAAAGCCCTCATCACTTCTCTTTGGGGTAGACCCTCTCTCGGGCCCTTAGGGGCCGAGAGAGGGACAGAAGGAGCTGCAGGGACAAGTTCCACCGTCAGGGGGCGTGCCAAGCGTGTGGCCCCGATCCCAAAGTACCGAGTTAAGGGGGAGAGGGGTGGAGCGCGTAGGGGGCTGAGGAGGTGGAAGCTGTGGGGGTTTCCTTCCCCGAGACAGTCACTGCCGTAGGGCACCCAGCTAC
This sequence comes from Enhydra lutris kenyoni, assembly GCF_002288905.1. Lineage (NCBI taxonomy): Eukaryota > Metazoa > Chordata > Mammalia > Carnivora > Mustelidae > Enhydra > Enhydra lutris. Next base: position 1,982,384 of record NW_019154165.1, on the reverse strand, counting down.
AAGGGACGGAGTGAGAAAAGAGCCGTTGAGACGGTGGGGTTGGCGGGACGCTGGGAGGCTGGCGGGCCCCGTGGCCTCCTCGGGGACGGCCCCGCCCCACTCTGGCGGCGGTGGCGGTGGCGGTGGCGGTGGCGGGCCGTGGAACTGGTCCGGCCGGCCAGGGTTCCGGGGGACAGGTTTGCTGCGGGGTGGGGCCTGGGAGGCTGCAGTGGAGCCGGAAGGGTAGGCGGACGGGGTGGGGGACGGGCAGGGAGAGCTGGAGGAACCATGGAGAGGGCACGCAAGCTCTCAGGCTCCGGCTTGGCCCTGGGCTTGGGCACGGCCTCCGCCTCGGCCTGGAGGAGGGCTTCGCAGAGGTGGGCCTGGCCGCTCCGCTCCCTGCGGCCTGGAGGGGATGCCAGGTAGGAGGAGAGCAGGGATTTGAGCGAGAGCATCCGAGGCTCAGGGAGGGAGCCTTGCACCCAACACTGGGAGCAACAAAGGAGTCTTGGACCTGGGGCTCTTCTGATGAAAGATGCTTTCAAGTGAAGGCAGTGGGCCGGGAAAAGTGTGCTGAGGGTCGGGTTTTAAGGCTACGCAGGCACGAGCGGCTGTAGCTCTCGCTTGATGACACTGACCATTTCCAGAGGGATGCCTTAGACATAACATGGTTAGTGGCAGTTGGGAGTTTTCATGTGTTAACTCTCTTCTGTCGGGCTCCTCGGCTCCTTCTGGGGACCTGGGGTTTCTATACCTGTCTTCCACATCACCTGGCAAGGGCACATAGTAGTAGTGGGTGACCAAATCTGTCCTTGGGGAAGGTAGGAGGACTCACAGTTGGCGGGTGGAATTTCCAGACCGTGGAGGAGCATGTTTAAAGCAAGTAGGTACATTTTGCGGATGATGAGTGCGATCAACCCCAGGCTGGTTTCCAGCGCCTCTAACTGGTTCCCCTTGTTGTGGCCCAGGTCCATCACGCTGGTGGTAGGATAGGAGAATCTGGGAAGAAAGAGGATGAGGGAATGGGCTCTGAGGTAATGTTCTCCAGACAGGGTAGGGTTGTGTTGAACCGAGAGAGTAGGGGACTGTCCACTGGGAAGCCAACTCCAAGCCCTCAGGAAGAAGGGAGGGAAGAGGAACTGAAACTTGGCACCTGGCAGAAAATAGCAGCCAAGCAGGTTTCGGGAGAGAAAGGAAGCAACAGGGTATCATACGTAAAGGAACCTACGTCATTCTACGGCAGTATGGGCCTTGTTCTAGGCTGGCCCTCACAGGGACAACAGTTTACATCCACCTTGTCCTTATCCTTCTGCTTCTTTCCCACCAGAGAGCCCCGCAAGATCATCCTGCACAAGGGCTCCACAGGCCTGGGCTTCAACATCGTAGGAGGAGAGGATGGAGAAGGCATTTTTGTCTCCTTCATCTTGGCAGGAGGCCCAGCTGACCTGAGTGGGGAGCTGCGCAGGGGAGACCGGATCTTATCGGTGAGAAGAAAAAGGAGAGGTGGGAGGATGGGAGCCATGCCAATCTAAAAGGGAGGAGGGGAGATCTTGCTTTCTCCAAGAAATGCTTCTTGAGATGGGGGAAGGCTGAGCTGGAGAAAACTGATATTCTCTTTATAGATGACCTTAGGGCGTGCCAGGGACTGAGCCCAGACTTACCCTTGAGGAGGAAATGAATGTGTGTTGGATCTCAACCCTGGTTGGCATTTGAGCCCCACAAAGATAATTATTACACTAAAGATGGCATATTCTTCACGGGCAAGGATAGGATATTGAGAAACACATCTGAGTAGGCTTAGGGATGGGCTACCCATCTCCCTCTCCTAACTGCTATGACAGAGGACTGCCTTTCTTGTTGTGGGAATGGCTAATAGCTCCTCTCTTTGGACAGGTGAATGGTGTGAACCTGAGGAATGCAACTCACGAGCAGGCTGCGGCTGCTCTGAAACGGGCTGGCCAGTCCGTCACCATTGTGGCCCAGTACAGACCTGAAGGTAGGAGATGGAAGGTTGGACAAGGATTTGGGGAATTTAGTCCAAAGGGGCGGCTTTTTGCCATCATAGGTACCAAAGCTACTTGATCAGGTCTCTTCCACCCTAGCGCAGTAACCTCTTCCTGTCTTGTTTTCCTTCTGGACAGGGGTAGGTTTGGGGAGCTTTGGAGCATCTATCTGAGGCTGTGCTCAAAGCCTGCCTATCAAGGATGCAACGCAGCAGAAGGCCAGTAGTGGGCAGCAACCTAGGGAAGGAAGCACACAGATTGGGGCGACTGGAAAAAGGGAAGGGGGAAGAGAGGGGAGACACAGGGCTCCGAGGCGAAAAGACGCAAATGTGTGCGGTGGAACGGGAGAAGAGTAACTCTCGGGTAGAAGGACCACAGGGAAGAAAAATAGGCTCTCTATCTGGATCCAAACCCCTATGACCCCCACTTCCTTCCTTTAATCAGGGTGACTGAAAGATCCATAAACGCACCGGAAAGGTGATGCTAGACTGTCGGGACGGGCAGCCGGGAAAGGACCCCCTCCCCCTACGGGGGGCCTTCTTTGTGTTCTCTGGGAGCGGGCCCCTGGCTGGGGCGAAAGGGCGGGGCTGGGTATGCAAATGAAGGCGTTTGATTGGCTGGGGCCGGCCAAGGCCCAGGTGCCGAGGTGAGCTGCTGGATGGCGCGCCCCAGTCAGACGGCCGGCGGGGTGGCCATTGGCGGGCCGAGCGCGGCCTCCAGCCACACGCCCCGCCCCGTGACCCAGGAGGAGGGCGGCGGGCGCCCCCCCCCCCCCCCCCCCCGTCGCGCGCCTCAGGCGTCTCCTCCTCCCTCCTCCCCTCCCCCTCCCTCCTCCCCTCCTCCCGCGCGCCCCGCTTTGTGTCCGTGGTCTCCCGCGCGGGACGGAGGGGCTGGCCGGAGCTGGCGCTTTCTCGGCACTAGACCTGGACTCCAACCCGGCGCCAGGTGAGGTGGGGCGGACGAGGGTCAGGCCCCCTCGCAGTCCCCCCTGGCCTCTCTACGGTTCTGTTCTCAAACTCTCTCTTTTCCAACACTGCGCCCCCAACTCTGCGCTCTCCCCGGAATCCCTTCGCCTCACGCCCCCAGCCCCGTGCGCTGCGCTGCTTGGGAGCCCCTCCTGAGCGCCCCTCCTGAGAGCCCCTCTCGGCCCCAGGAGAGCGCCGCCCGGGGCTGAGCGCCGGCTCTCCCGCCACGGGGCCCTGGGTGGTCTCCCCCTCCTTGCCATCACCTCTTCCCACTCATGAACCGGGCCCCTTTTCGCCCCAGGACCTCTGCCCTCTCCTCGGCCTCCTGCCCGCCGGCCGCTGTGTCCCCGCAGCTCCCTAATCCCTGTCCTCAGAGGAATTTTCTAACCGTCCCCCTCCCCCACACGCATTGGTCCGCCAAACCTGGCTACCTCGGGGAACCCCAGAGGCTGGCTTGGTAGTCTCGGGACCCCACCCCCATCCCCGCTTTTGTTTGTGAGGATTTTCAGACCGCTCCCGACTCGTGTGGCTTCCCCCTCCTCTTTGTAAGCCCGGCCTTTGTCCTTTGGGGCCGCAGTGCCTGGACTCCTTGGACACCTAGGCCCCGGGGGCCGGTTACTAAGGTGGAGGAAGGGACCTGTACCCGGCAGGTGCTCTGGTTCCGTGATGAGGAGAGGCCGGGAGCCCCTTCGCCGAGCTGTGAGGGATCTAAAGCGCCTACCTTTGTCCTTTCCACGCCCCCCCCCCCCTAACGCAACTTGTTCAGTGCCTTTAGGGAGGGCCTGAAGGGGAAGAAGAGAGGGGCCTGCCACCTTCTTCTCTAGGCTTCTGTGATGGGGCAGAAGTGTGGGAAGGTAACTAACAGGAGGACTTGTTGGTCCCGGGTCAAGGGAAAGAGGGATGCAAATGGACACTTTCAGTCCATTTTCTCTCCATGTTTTGGTGTTCAGTTAAGGACAAGAAAGACACCTTAGGGTTATTGGCTGGTTGTTTGTGTTTTTTGTTTTTGTTTTTGTTTTTGTTTTTTATTTCTGCGTGTGCTCTTTGCTTCTCAGTGGAGAGCTATCCATCTGATTTTTATTAGCAACCAGTATTTATCATGTCATGCCCACAACTTAGACAACGGTAGGTTCTGCAAAGAAAATGATTTCTCTTGCATATTTGAGTGTGTGTGTGTGTGTGTGTGTGTGTGTGTGTGTGTGTCGGAGAAATTGATGAGTTTCTTTCGGTTTTGCTCTGTGATGTTGGGCACGTGGAAACAATACTGTGAATTTATCTGGTGGTAGGATGTTGGAAACTGGTGACTACATATTTCTGTGAGTTTTATTGGGAGAATATAACTGGTTCACCTAAAAGGCTACAAGTTGTCCAGGATAAAGGGCTTCATTGCTGCCAACATGTATTGCTCTCTGAGCATATTTCTGAGAGTTTATAATGTATGTTGAGGTGCTGTCTTATGTCAGGTCTCTCTACCACTGGCTGAACAAAGCCTCTCTTAGGATTTAGTTGAACCACTGTTGGTAAGGCTCTGCCACTCCAGTCTTTCTTCTTTCTTTGCTTTGGTAAATCCAGCAGGGCCCCAACATGCAAAAAGCTTTTTTTGTTGTTGTTCCTTTCAAAAATGGCCCCTCAGAGACAGGTTTAGAGGGACTACCAAGCATTCGGTGTTGGGCTCTGAATTTTCTTTGATAAAGTGATGATAGCTTTTAAAAATAAGGACCCCATGTTGATCATTTTATGAATATATTAAATACTGTTCTTGGGAAAATTGTATTACATGGCCATTTACAAAATGAATAATCCAAATATATGTCTGCTGGCCAAAATGTCAGAGACTTTGCATGTTATGGACCACATATTTTTTCATTATTTGTGTTCATTATTTGTGTTATTTTCACATAGAATGTGGGATCTGGAAAGGTTTTCGTACTCCAACCGGTCTTTGTGCAAACCGGAACAGCGACAGGAGAGCAAGGACGTGACTTGCCTAAGGCCATGAAGGGAAAGTTGCTCTGTGGGGGCGGGGAGGGGGTATCAGCAATTGGTTTAGGTCTGAGGTCCACCAGTGGGGAAAAACCGTACTTGGGAATACCTGAGAGACCCAGGACCTACTTGGAGTGGAAGAACAACAACAGGAAGGGAACTGGGGAAATAAGAGAGACTAGGGAAAGAAAGATGTATGGGTAGGGGTAGATTAGTGGCCAAAGTGGCCACTGAGCTCCATTGCCAAGCCAGTGCAGTCTTTGGCTAGGTACCATTTAGCATGAGAGCTTAAAAAATAGCTCTGACGAATTAGAATGATCAGAGTAAGAATAATTTTTTCTTTTTTTTTAATGGCTTAATTGAGATATAATTCATTTACTATACAATGCGCCCATTTAGGTGTACAATTCATTGATTTTTAGTGTATCCACAAAGTTGTATATCCAGAGTCACAGTCAATTTTAGAACAGCTTCATTACCCCTCCCCTTTTATTTTATTATTTTTTTAAAGATTTTATTTATTTATTTGACAGAGAGAGATCACAAGCAGGCAGAGAGGCAGTCAGAGAGAGAGGAGGAAGCAGGCTCCCCGCTGAGCAGGACCCTGAGATCATGACCTGAGCCGAAGGCAGCGGCTTAACCCACTGAGCCACCCAGGCGCCCCACCCCTCCCCTTTTAAGATTTTATTTATTGATTTGACACCCTTTTAATACATAGAGAGGGTTTAAGCATTGGAAGTGTGTTAAGTGTAGGACAGTTGCTTCCTAGTGTATCTCCCCTGAGCACTTAGGGGCTGGATGGCAACTTGATGGGAATGCTTTAACCTTGGGATTCTTTCATATATCTGGTTTATTCAGTGTGGGTTAAACACATAATGAAGATTAAAAACCATGTCTGTCTATTTGAACTTTGTATTGTGCCTAGCACAAGTATTTTTACAATGAAGCTTTGGAAAATATTAAAATAGAAATAGAAGTGCTAAATGGTAAGGTACCACAGTGAGAGATGCTATGTAATAGTTTCACTCTTGATTGCTCCAAACTGTTGTGGACACAGCAATCCTACCTATTAGCTAAAAATAGCATGATGTTCTTGGGCATGTATAATCCTGCTTAAAATTCAAATTGAAAATTTAAACAACTGGCTCTTGGCAAAGACTCTCTCCCAGTCTATTCTAAAATGAAAAATATTTTTCTTTGATTTGTGAAATTGCTCCACCAAGGGAAGTATGGGCGTCACGTTATAACATTTTAATTTAGAAAGTATCTCCTACATTTTTCCCCCTAGTTACTTTGTTTCAGCCTCTGTTTATAAGCTGAGCTAGTATTTTTCTGGAAAGCCCTTTTGTTTTTAGAGTAAAACCTGAGCCCCAAATCAGGAGGTAAGCCAGAAATTGGTCACTAAGGTAGCTAAACTGGGAATTGCTCATTTATGACCAGAAATTTTCACCTGGCATGTAAATCCACACAGGCTGGGGGGAAGGGAATGAGAGAGAATCTGTTTTCCATACTTATTTTAAAGTGCTGAATAAGCACACTTTCCCCATGGAAATGCCTTTGGATGAGACCTGAAAGAATTAAGGATCAGTGATGATAATAACTGGAAAGCATAAAAGTAACATCGTTCCCATAACATTTATTAACCGTCCCATCTCCTCTGTTGGAGAATTGAAGATGTAACCATAGCTGTTACCATATCAGCATGATCTCTCTTGAGAGCACAGAGGTGAAGGTTAATCAAGGCAAAGAATTCAACTCCTGAAGTTGCTTTTGCTATCCTAAAAGAAGACTGATATAGGGAAGGCAGAAAATGAAGTGCTGTTAACAGCATTTCTGCACTGAACAGTTTAAAGGCAGCTCGTTTTGTATTCATGCTCGTGTCCCCACCACGTAGACTAGAGCCTGTCCCATGGTTTGTTCTACTGAATTATTATCTCTATGTTCCAGATGGTTTTGTGAGCATCAATCTTCAGAATATCCCTGTAGGATAGGTGGTATCATCCCCATTTTACAGATTAGGAAGGTGAGGGTCAGAGAGGGTAAGTGACTTGCTCAAGGCCCCACAGCCAGTAAAGAGCAAAGTCAAAGTTCAAAGTCAGATTTCCTGAGAACTTGAGGTCCAGGGCTTTTGCCTCTAGGACACAACTACCTCCCATCACAGCAGAGAAGCTGTGAGGCCCCTCTTCCGATGCAGATACATCTAGACTCTGAGTGCTAGAAGCTGTTAACAAGTGGGGTAAAACCAACTGCCAAATGTCAGTTTTTTAGTCTTGATGGCCCCAAACTCCTGTACCGAAGGAGGAAGTAGCCAGGGAGTAGAGGGGCTGCTGGAAGCCTGAGGGAGACCTACAGATTCCTACAAAAAGAAAGTTGGCTTTGGAAGACTACTATAGAATGATATTGTGGGGGAACTCAGGGAGAAGGAAAAGATGGGAGCTGCTTTGCTTTGACTATAATAGCAAATGTGTGCAGGCTTAAGAATATTTATTCAGGGGGCGCCTGGGTGGCTCAGTGGGTTAAGCCGCTGCCTTCGGCTCAGGTCATGATCTCAGAGTTCTGGGATCGAGCCCCGCATC